>NC_143426.1:302500-602500 GCF_059467195.1 Physcomitrium patens
TGCATCAGATTTTGCCTTGGGTGCAGTTTTATCACAAATGGGAACAGATGACAAACTCCATCCGATAGCTTTTCATTCAAGAAAATTCTCAACAGCCGAGATCAATTATGAGATCCACGATAAAGAACTTCTTGCGATCGTGGATTCCTTTCAAGAATGGCGTCATTATCTAGAAGGCACTTCTAGTCCAGTCACTGTGTATACAGATCACAAGAACCTCGAGTATTTCATGTCAGCACGCGTGTTGAATCGTCGTCAAGCTCGTTGGAGTATGTCTTTGTCAAGATTCGACTTCATTATCACTTATCGGCCAGGAAAACAACAAGGTTTATCCGATGCCCTATCTAGACGTTCTTATTTTGCACCAAAAGAAGGAGATGCAGCTTTTGAGCAACAAAGAACGGTCCTCTTGAAATCGGAGCAATTTCATCTCCGAGCAATGAAATCAACATTGTCTGTTGATTCAACTTTTCTCAAGCAAATCCAGTCCAGTATGTCCTCAGACCCTCTTGTTTATGATATCGAGAATAATTCTTCCAAGTCTCATGATCCTTCGAAGTTTGAGTTCAAGAATAATCTATTATATTTTGAAGGATGCCTATATGTTCCAGAAGGAGAAGCACGTTTACGTGTTCTTCAAGCACGTCATGACTTTCCAGCAGCAAGGCACTTTGGATATAATAAGACTTTGGAACTCATATCAAGAGATTTTTGGTGGCCACAAATGTGGAAGTCAGTCAAAGACTTTATACAATCATGTGATATTTGTTCAAGATCAAAAATTCCTCGTCATCGACCTTACGGACTTCTTCAGCCATTACCTATACCAGAACAACCATGGTCTTCTGTTTCTATGGATTTCATCACAGATCTTCCAAGCTCAAGATCTTATGATTCTATATTTGTGATAGTAGATTGTTTCACCAAGATGGCACATTTTGTGCCATGTACAAAATCTATCACAGGTGAAGAAACAGCTAAGCTTTTCATTGATAATATCTATCGCTATCATGGATTACCTAAAGATATCATATCGGATAGGGGAACTCAATTTGTGTCAAGATTTTGGAGGACCCTTTTCAAGATTTTAAAAGTGGACATAAAGCTATCTTCGGCTTTCCATCCTCAAACTGATGGACAAACAGAACGCGTAAACCAAGTCTTGGAGCAATATTTAAGGTGTACCATCAACTACCAACAAGATGATTGGACAACCCTTCTGCCATTGGCAGAGTTTGCTTATAATAATACGGTACATTCTTCCATGCAACAAACACCTTTCTTTGCCAATTATGGCTATCATCCACGACTTGATACTTTTGATTTTTCAAAAGTTGATAATCATGCAGCAGAAGATATGGCAAATCGGTTGTCAAAGTTACATGCAATAATGAAGACACAATTGAAGGAAGCTCAAGAACGACAAAAGATAAATGCAGATGTATATCGTAAAGAGCAACCAGAACTCAACGTGGGTGATAAGGTATGGCTACTTCGTCGCAATATCAAGACTACTCGACCTTGTGACAAATTGGACTATCGTAGGCTTGGCCCCTTTTCTGTTTCTGAACAGATCAACCCAGTTGCATATCGGTTATATCTACCGGAGTCAATGAAGATCCATCCTGTATTCCACGTGTCTCTTCTTGAACCATATAAGACAGTGGATATACAAGGAAGAAGACAAATACCACCACTTCCTATAGAAGTAGATAATAATGAAGAATTTGAGGTGGAAGAGATATTAGACTCAAGGCGGCGCCGAAATAAGCTGGAATATCTTGTTCATTGGTGCGGATATGATATTAGTGAGCGCACATGGGAGCCATCCAGGAATCTAGCAAATGCATCAGCTAAAGTCAAAGTTTTTCATCAACGACATCCATCAAAACCAAGATGAAAACCTCTCTTATAAAAGAGACAAGATTGAGGCAAGATAACATTCAATTTCCTATCCTTGTTTGTAACTTCTTTGCATTTTGTGACGCTAATTAGATGGAGAGCCAACAACCAGCGGATTCAACTCAAGAACCTTCGTTTGCTGACTTACCGGATGAGACATTGCAATCGTCACAACCTTCAAGACGACGCAACCGAGATGAAGACCCTCAAGAACGACATGTTCTTCCTCGAATAGATGGTGAGATACAACGCGTTTGGTATCACGACCTTGGAAGAGATTCTCGATGTTTGGTGATATTATTGGAGATAGGAACGACTCCTGATGGTGTTTCAAATATATTATTTGAAGGAAGTTATGAAGGCCTCAACAGTGATCAAATAACAGGGTGGTCTTCTCGCCCTGGAATGGGACACTATCGATGGCTAAGAGGACCCATCAACTATCTTCGAAGAGAACAAAGATCAGAGTATGTAGCAAATACAATTCGCCGCATATTAGATTTTTTCAATATATAATCACCGCTCCTCGTGGAACTCGTCCCTAGAAGGGGGGGTAATGTCACGGACATACATATAATTACCTATATGAATAGATAAAAGTATGTAAAAGTAGATAAAAGTAGGTTAATTGTGTAATATCTTCTAGAGAAGCTTCTTAGAAGCTTCATAGACGCTGCTTTGACTTTATAGGAGTCTATAGTTGACTTTTAGGTTAGAAACTTGGTCAACAAGTTAGCCATGTGCCACACATGTTGGAAGCTTAAAGAACAAGCTAACTACGTGGTCCATCCATAGAAAACTTGCCTTGCAAGCAAAGGCATGTGGCCTAAAAAGTCAACATATATTGGAGGTCTTATAGAACATCGCCACGTGGCTTCTAGTTAGATAGTATATATAGAGGCAAGAGTGAAGCCCTCTTCACTCTTGTCAACTCCTTTCTTGCTTCTAGTCTAGTTTCAAGGGTCTCTAGTTTTCTTGTATTTTGGCAATAGCCATTCCAGTTTCTTTCTTAATATACATATTTCTATTTTGTCCTATTTCTTTTTGAGAAAAGTCTCACTTACTCTTTAGCTTTCATCGAGTTCTTGTCCTTGACACTATAGGAGGGAGTGGTTGTCTTCAACTTGGTATGTTCAATTCTTTCTACCTTTCAAAAAGTGAAACATGAAAAACTAGATGAATATTCATGGATGAAGGTAACTCCGAGCTATAAGTTATGTTATTGATTTGTTTCTAAATCACAAATGGTCCCAACTTTTTGTAGTCTAACTTATTACATGGCCTGATGGTTTATATATTGCACCAAAGAAGTCAGACTTTGTCATCAATTTAAAATGGAGGATGTTCCTTTCTCAATTCATCTATCAGTAGCTTATAATATTGTTGAGCCTTTTTTAGGTGAGTCTTCATGGTTGCTTAAAATTCAGCCATTTTCATAGAAAATTCCTCTACTAGTGAATTTGCTAACTTTGAAGGCTCTAGCATATCCAACTTTGGATGATCATTTTAGTTTAAGTAGAATTGTGTTTGTTGCATAGATACATCGATTGTATTATTATATGCAAAATTCGCCAATGATAAATATGAAGTCCAATAGTCTTGCTGATAGTTGATAATGCACTTCAAATATTGCTCAAGAATTTGGTTGATTTGCTCCGTTTGACCATCAATTTGAAGATTAAAGATAGAAGAAAGGTTGATGTCAATTTAAGAATCTTAAAGAGTACCTTCTAAAACCTTGATATAAATTGTGGCCCACGATCTAACACAATACAGTCTAGCAACCCTTGGTAATGATAGACATTGTCAATAAAGAGTCTTGTCATCTCTTCACTAATAATTGACTTCTTGTAAGGTATAAAATGTGCTATCTTAGTCAATCAATCAACAACTGTAAAGATAATACAAATAAATTTGATAGTAGAAGATTTGTAATGAAATCTATGGAGATAGATGACTATGGTTGTTTTAGAATAGGAAGAGGTTGAAGAAGTCTATATGACTAATGTTGAGGATTTTTTTGACCTTAAACAAGTATCACATGATAGTACAAATTTCTTAACGTCTTTCTATATTTTAGGCCACTAAAAGTCTTCAAACAAAAATTCTAAGGTCTTGTTGAATCCAAAATGTTTGGCTACAGGAAAGTCATGGCATATTTGAAGAACACATAGGTGAATTGGCCCTTCAAGAATAAACAAATGTTCTTAAAAAAATAAGATGTTGTCTTTAAATTTGAATTTAGAAGACTCTTTAAGAAGATTATTAGTAAGATACTTGATATTAAGAACAAGAGGGTCTGTGTTTGAGGCTTTACGAACCTAATAAAAAAATGATAAATCCACAAGCATTAATACATTGATTGCTCAAGGATGAAATTATTCAAGCTTTAACAAGGTTGCTAGTTATTGATCATATGTTATCTCATCTAATTTTGGTTTAAGGTAGGAACGTCTTGATAATGCATCTGATAATCTTTATTATCTCTTGAATCAATATGTGATGCAAAAGTCAAATTGTGATAAAGATATATTTTAACGCACTTGGCAACGGTTCAAGACTCAGGTTGACATGAAGTATTCAAGATTCTTGTGATCTGTATATACAGTCACCTGATGAAAGGTTCTTTCAAGAAAGTAGTGGCATTCTTAAAAAGAATCTGCAATGGCAAGTAACTCTTTATTGTAGATTTTGTAGTTAATTTTTGCCATTGAATTCTTTTAGAATGGACTGCAATTGGATGAAGTTTGTCATCTTCTCTATATTGTGATAAGACTGCTCCTAATGCAAAGTTTGAAGCATTGATCTCCATAAAATAGGACTTATTGAAATCTAGAGGTATAAAAATTGGAGCAATTGTGAAAACATCTTTTAAGCTTTAAAAAACCTTCTTTGCTTTGGGACCCTCGTCCAACTTATTCTTATATATTAATTGCGTAAGTGTCAAGGATATGAACTAAAAGATGATACATAAACTAATGAAATCTATGTCAAAGAAAGAGTAATAAAATAAAAATAAAGAAATACGTATATTAAAAAAAATTAGAATAGCTTATTGCCAAAAGATAAAGAAACTTGAGACTCTTAAAACTAGACCAGAAGTAACAAAGGAGTTGACAAGAGTGAAGAGGGCTTCACTCTTCCCTCTATATATATTATCTAACTGGGGGCTATGTGACGATGTTTTAAAGGACCTCGAATATGTGTTGACTTTGTAGGATATATACTTTGACTTATAAGGCAATTTTTTCTATATGTGGACCTTATAATTACCTTGGTCTTCAAGCTAACAACATGTGTGGTGCATGGACAACTTATTGACTACTTTTCTAATCCAAAAAGTCAATTATAGATACCTGTAAAGTTAAAGCAGCGTCTATGAAGCTTTTAGAAAGCTTCTATAAAAGATATTATAGAATTAACTTACTTTTACCTATATCTATTTACTTCTACCTATTTATATAGATAATTATTGGCTTACATGTGTATGTCCATGACAATAAGTGGAGAAGCAATCTTGGAGTAATTCCTAAGAAAAATCTTATAAAAATTATTAAATTGAAGAAAGCATTAAACATCACGTATAGTTTTTGGCTTTGCCTTATCAATGATTGCTTGTACCTTCTTTGGATCCATAAAAAGATCTTTGTTGGAAATAATATATCCAACAAATTTGACTTGAGGTACATGAAATATATACTTTTTTAATTTTATATACAGCCTAGCCCTTTGTAGCTTTTCCAAAAAAAAAGAAGACATATTTTTTATGGTCTTCTAGATTCTTGAAAAAGATTAGAATATCATCCAAATAGTTTACAATAAAGTCATTGAGATGCTCAAAAAATATGTTATTCATTAAATGTTGGAATATGACTGGTGCATTGATAAGTCCAAAAGGTATGACATTGTATTTAAAATGTATATACCTAGTGCAAAATATTGTCTTCCATTCATCTCCTTCCTTAATACATACCTGATATATTCTTTAATTTCTACATTGGTGATAAGATATAATTACTTTGTCGTAATATTAAAACTATTTTTTCTTGTCACAAATTAGATTATTGTAGACTTAGACTATTTTCTATTTGTAAATAAATCAATTAAGTTGCTTATTGATTATATTTAGTAGAATCTATGAAAATCCATTCCATATTTCACGTATCTCTTTTAGAGCCATATAAGATAGTGAATATCTCAAAAAGAAGAGAAATACCACCGTCTCTTATAGAAGTGGATAATAATAAAGAAATTGAGATAGAAGAAGTCTTCGACTCAATGAGGTGCTACATATGTTAAAATATCTTATTCATTGGCATGGATATGATATTAATAAATATACATGAGAGCTAGCAAAAAATCTTACAATTATAGCAAAGAAAGTCAAAGCTTTTCATCAACTACATCCATGAAAATCAAGATAAAGAATAGCAAATCTTTGCTATACAAGAAACACAATTTAGAAATGATTGCATTCTACCTTTTATCATTATTTGTAGTTTTTGTATAATTATGGCATTAAGGAGATGGAGAATTAATAGCTAGCGGATTCAATTCAAAAGCCATCATTTGATGACTTTTTGATGTCATGATATAACACAGTAATGATTGAAAAAAATTATTATATTTTAGAAAATCTTATTTTAAAATATTATATCAAATTATCTTAAAAAATAGGTAATAGTTAAAAAGATAGTAAAACTAAAGGTACCATTACTACCTTTTTCTATGAAATAGGTTTCTTTTTATTTTGTAGGATCATAAATAAAGAAAAATAAAGTAGATTAGAAAATAAAATAATATAGGTATTTATAAGAAGAAATTAAAAGTAGATTTTAGCAAATTTATTTCAAGAAGTCAAGAATTAATACTTAAAGAAGATCAATTGTCAACTTGGATCAAAATCAAGCCTTAAAGCACAAGACTACATATCTATAGTGACTTTAGAGTTATTTAATAGATTAGAGAGTAAGATTTGAGAAAAAACTTGTAAAGAGATTTTTGAACATTGGTTTTATATCAATTGAGTTAATATTCAATTTTTAAGAGAATTTTAAAATTAATAATGTTCTTAGTTGGTTTAGATTTTGAGAAATAAATCTATGTTTAAATATTTGATGGTTTCTTGAGTTCTATGGTATGTATAAAATTAAATTTTAGATAGAATATTGGTGTGTTAGTTTTAAGTATATGTGCAAATTTTAAAATCAATCAAATAATTAGATCAAAGTGTGTGAAGGTTTTTGGCATTGAAGTCTTAGAAATGGGAGTTTGAGATTCAATGAGTATATTTAAGATCTTTAGCAATTTTTCAATTGTATTAATTTTTTTTTTGTATAGAGCCTAGACTTGCTTTTCAATAGTTTAAGTGAATTTTGGAAGAAATTCAATAATTCAAAAAAGAGATATTGGTACTGAAAGTTTAATATTTAGATTGGAGTAGGAGACCGATCAATATTCAAATAGATTTTAGGATTTTTCTTCTATTTGGTATGTGCAATTATCTTCATATTTGTTGTACTTATTTTTAACTAAGAGGTTGAAAGTTAGGTAAAATTTGAAGCAAGATCAATAGTTTAATCAATAGATATTGAGATTCTAATCTATCCTAAGATTCATTTGAATTGGTTAGGTTTTGATTAAGGTTTGATTTAAGATTTAGAATTTTTTAAGAATTAGGATTTATTTAAGATTTGATTTAAGGTTTAAGTTTTTTATAGGATTTGATTTAAGATTTAGGATTTATGTAGGATTTGATTTAGGATTTAAGATTTGTTTAGGACTCAAAGTTTATCTAAGGTTTGATTTAGGATTTAAGATTTGATTAGGATTTGATCCAAGATTTAATTAAGATCTATTTGAGTTTCAATTATGATTAAAATATGATTTGATTAGAATTTATTTAATATTTTTTGAAGATATTTTTAATATTTTTTTAGGATTTTTTCATGTTTCTTTTGTAATTTCTTTAAGATTTCTTTTAAATTTGATTGAAGCTTGATTAACATTATTAAGGTTTAATTGAAATTTATTTAAGATTCTATTGAAGTTGTTAAGATCTTATTGTTACAATTTCTCTTGTACCTTCCACAACTAGGTGCTTGGTACATTCTTAAGCAAGACTTCATGTAATATGACATTGGACAAGATATTGCAATTATTATAGCATTCAAGATGATATAATAGAGATGAAGTCCTTTAAGAACAACATACTCTTCTTCAAATAGATGGTGAGATATGATGCCTTTAGTATCACAACCTAGGAAGAGACTCTCAATGTTTGGTGATTTTATTAGAGGTAGAAATTATTCATCATAGTGTTACAAATGTTTTGTTTGAAGGAAGTTATAAAGGTTTCAAAAATAATCAAATAATAAGGTGATCTTCTTACTTTGGAATGGAACTTAACCAATAGCTAAGAAGACCTATCAATTATCTTTGAAGAAAAGAAAGATCAAAGTACGTGGCAAATATAATTTGTTACATCTTAGACTTCCTCAATATGTGATTACTGCTCTTTGTAGAACTTGTTTCTAGAAAAGGAGATAATGACATGGATATATATCTACTATAATTTTTACTTAGAAAATTTGAATAGATAAAAATAAGTAAAAGTAAATTAATTTGATAATATCTTCTAGAAAAGCTTTTTAGAAGCATCGTAGAGGCTATTTTGACTTTACATGTATTTGTAGTTGATTGATAGGTTAGAAACTTGGTCAATAAACTAATCATGTGCCACACATATTAGTAGCTTCTGAACAAGCTAATTATGTGATGTCTATATAAAAAACTTGCCTTGTAAGTTAAGATATGTGTCATGCTAAGTGAACACATTTATAGAGGTCCTATAGAACATTGTCACATAGATCCTAAGTAGATAGTATATATAGAGGTAAGAGTGAAGCTTTCTTCACTCTTGTCAATTCTTTTCTTGCTTTTAGTCTAGTTTCAAGAGTTTTTAATTTTCTTGTATTCTGGCAATAGCTTTTTTAGTTTCTTTTTTAATATACATACTTCTCTATTTCTATTTTTTCATATTTCTTTGAGAGAGTTTCACTTGTTTATTTGCTTTCATCAAGTTCTTGCCCTTGATAGATTGAAAAAAACATATTAATGTGCTATTTGTCTGTGTTGTCTAATAAATTGTCAATTGACAAGCTTAGATTGGTTTTGAGAAGGTTTATATAATTGCCACAAATTAATCGATTGCTTTGTGCTACATCTTCCTCTTCAAATTCTTTTCTATCAATTTTGATCTAAACATATTATTTTATTTTTTCATGTCTCTTACTTATAATGTTGTTAAATACAAAAAACTTATATTTTTTAAAATTGGATAATCTAATTAATTGTAGATGAAATACAATATGATTATAAAGACATGTATGTAGTGTTTTTTGCTGGTGGTTTTAGTTTGAAGATAAAATGATTGGAAGTTGAGAACAATTCATAGCAACCTCATAGCAACAATTTCTATGACTTTCGCCAATGAAAAGGCTTCTTTATGTCTTTTTATTATACCTAAGATATTTCATTATATTGATAAGATAGAAGGATCTTTGAAATAAAACAAAATTTGTCTTCTTACATAGATGGTGGATGTAAATAAATAATTTTTTGTATTATTTACTTTTGAATTGACAAAACTAGGATTACTTTAGTTGATACATGGTGTTTTTATTTATTTATTCTCATATTTACTTTTAAAATTATTTTAATAATTACAAATAAAATTTATTTAAAATATATGCATATACTTTTATAATCGTTAGTAATATAAATGACTAAATAGTTTGTTGTTGGCTGATGTTAAATTTGGTTATTATGTTCATTTTTCAAGATTTTATACATATATATATATATATATATATATATATCTGTTGTGTGTGTATACATGTTTTAGTACACCTTGAGCATGGACTAGTGAGAGTTGGATTCGGCGGTCATGTGCTTCTTTCTTTCTTTCTTTGTTTTTAAGAGAGTGTTACCCTGCCATACGTAGAGAGAATGCAGTAGAATAAGAAATTGTAGTGTAGTTAGTTAGTTACAGGTGTTGATAGTGAGGGGATGTTAATTGCAAGGCAGAAGGGCAGAATGCAAATGGAGTGGAGATGGCGCTGGAGTGAGCCAGGGAGTACCCAAGGAAGGGGAAGGGAAGGGAGACTGGGCAGAGTGAGGCCAGATCTGTTTCTGAAGGGGGCGGACTTGGTTGCTTTCTGGTTTTTCTTACGGAGGAGGAGTGTGGATAACTAACTTTCACTCGTTGGATCTGGATGGTGGTGTCCTCGGCTTCTTATGTGTTTTATTTATTACTTTTGGTATTGGTTTTATAATTATTATTTGCAGAGCGAGAGAGAGAGATTATAATTTTTTTATAATGATTGTCGCAGGACGCCATTCATTTCCATTCATTCCCGGAGGGGAGGGGGGGATACCGTCTGTCCGTCCGTCCAGGTTGAGGGGGTGGTGTTGTTGTTGCTGTTGTTGTTGTCGTGTGAGGTGGCGTGTGGGCGAACTTTCTTTCTTTCGTTCTTTCCTTCTTCGTTTCATGCTCTCTCTCTCTGTCTCTCTCATTCTCTCGCTCATTCTCTCTCGCTCTGTCTGTCTCCGTGGGAGTGATTTATGCTCCTTGCAATGACGGACTGGAGTTCCCGCTGGTTCCCGTTTTCCCGACCTGGAGTGAATTGCTGTTGGACCTTCTTTAAGGGGATTTGTGGCAGAGCGTTGTCGAGGTGCTTGTCTTCTCCTCCTCGGGATGTTGAACGCTTCCTTATTGTCTAAGTCACTCTGCCGGAGAAGAAGCCGTCCCCATTCTGAATCTGTTTTGAGGAATCGAATGTGGAATTGGTTCCACATCCTGAATTGTTGAAGAGGTCGCGAGAACTGAACCCCGGATTCCATCGTGGAAAATTGTCTCGTACGTTTAGGTTAGGTTTCATTCTCGTGATGGTTAACGTCGATTTTGTGCATTCATCGACTCTTTCTTCTCCATTTGAGTTGAGCCCAGCATCCTAGTATGAGTCTCTCCTGCGATTAACATGGGTCGATAGAATTGCGGGGGGCTCTTTGAACGAGGTTAACGATGAGAACCTGAGAGACTTGCCACCCATTTTTTCATTTCCTGATAGAATTTTCTTATCCTCTATCTCTTTGCTGGAGGTATATCGAAGTGTTATTCTCTAGAGTTCCTCCATGTGATATGAAAGGAGGCTGCTATAATTTTATTGTTGTGTCTATTCAGGAGTTTCTACTTGCTACGTTTAGCTGAAGGTCGAGCCAAAACATAATCCTTGAGTGCGATAGCTTTTGAGGAGGAAAGAATTTTGCCAAGAGTTTAGTTTCTTGGCACAAGTGAGGGTCTATCTTTTCTATTACGCGTAAGTCCCCATATTCTGGTATTGCCAATTTGGACTGTGTGTGGTACATCAGAGCTCCAGGACCACCTGCAGAGTCATGGTTTGTGATTCTGGAGTTAGATAATGGATTTCTATCTAGGTGACGCAAGAGCATGTTGTTCCATGCGTGCCAGCAGGCTCGGTTTTACTCGAACAATTCAGGGCTGCTGAAACGTTGGATTTGGTATCGTTGGGCACGAATGGGTTGTGTGTTTCCCATTAGACTCCAATCAGGTTTATCGATGTTTTCTCAAAAGAAAATTTAGTCCTGAAGCTTGGATTCTGCTAAATATTGCTGGACTCACTTCCTTTCACCTATTCGTATGTCTCGAAACCACAGCAAATGAAAGGTTGGTGATATGACAGTGATAAGAGTTATGGAGTTCCGTTGTTTTCGCCCTGGGTATTGTTCTTACAGACAATATAGCAGAGAGAACCAAATATGAGGATGTCCAATGCTTTTAGAAGATGGAGGTACCTCATTCTCTTAACCTCAAAGTGCATGTCTCAGACTTGTCACGTAAGAGTAGTGCGATTTGCAGCAGCAAGGTGTATGCTCAGTGGATTTACACGATAGCTTACTGAGCATGTGAATGCCTGAGGTCTGGGACACTAATGCTTCATGGAATCTTCCTTGGACCGTCATTTGGCGCACCTTTGTGGTAGGTGTTCACCGTTGCAATAAGGGATGACTCCTTGGATCGTGGCTTGTCGGGAATCTTTTTAATATGATCAAGTTCCAATTCCTTTTAGCCGGTTTTCAGACGTTTTTCTTGTCAAGGCAATTCTCCAGGACAGAACTCTTTGATAGCAATTTCAGTGTAGCACAAATTTTCTGATTTTTTCTGTTTAACTTCTGAATTACGAAACAATTTACTGTCATTCTGACTTCATTCATATGATGGTATGGAACATAATAATTAATATTTTTTAGGCCATGTAGTATAATGGGCTCTGCTACTGTTGCTATCCCTACATTATTTACTAATTGCAGGTGGATAGCATTGTGGCTGGATGTCTTAGATGTATGCTGTTGATAATCCGCACTAGAAGTAGCGTTAGACTGTGTTACGTACGTTTTTCTATGCGTACTGATCAGTGTTAGGGAATTTATATTTTGTAATTGTCCTTCACAATATAATTGCAATGTGACAGGAAGAGTCAAATATCTTGTCCATTGTGATGTTAAACAAGTGCATTCGAGAGTGGTGTGAAGATCTCCGGAATAAGACGAAGAATTGTTAGCGCAGGCAAGTTGATGGGCTGGAGTGCGCATACAAGTTCTTTGCTCATCTCTCTCTTAAGGCGTCCTCATTAAACGTACTTAGAGGTTCTGAGCGTAGCTTCGAAGAGATGCTCGTCCAGGCATTTTGGTGACAATCTTCATGCTTTCACTGTACAAGATGAGCTGAAGGGAGCCGGCGTTTTTAGAAATTTACTAATTTGATATTGAAGATTTCTCAAATCATGGGGCTGCCTGGACCATCCAGTAATGCAGCAGATGATATTCAGCCAGGAGAGATATTTCTTCTCAGTGTTGGTACTGCGACTTCTTGCTACAATGGCAAAAAAGCATCCAACACCCATCGGGAGTCTCAAGAAGTGGTTAATCATAATGTTGCTGCAACCCACAGCAGAGGTGTGATTGGCGACCAAAGAACAAGCAAAAGTGGAGTATCAGATTACTATGAGTGCACTAGTAGGCTTGAAGGGGGTTCGAATTCTCACTTAGATGGCACTAGTGATGTTCAAAGTAATTCCCTCTGGGAGTATCCTCTGTGTAACTCCAAGGCAAATGCAAGTGACCAACCAGCTATCTGGACTGGTGTGTTGGAGAACAACTTGTATCGTCGACAGAAAGGTGCTTCAGTGGCCCGAACTCCAACGTCAATTATCGTAGGATTTGAGGCACAATCATCAACTGCGTCGCATGTCGCAACCTCGAAAAGTGTGGGTGACAATGCTGGCACTTCGCAGGTCAGTATGTAAATATGCTGCATTTGCTGACTTTTGTTTATTGCTTGTGAGAAATGGATGTGCTCCTCAAGGCCTCAATGTTGAGTAAAAGACTTCATTAAATGTCGCTCAGATTGTATTCTGGTGGCCTTCTATGTCGAATGATACGATATCGTTTATAGGCTAAGTGAGAGAAAGAGATGTTTGTTAGCACATCTTTTCGACAGGTTATTTGAAGGTCTTGAAAGTCGTTGCTTCTGACCATTTTGTTTGAACAATAATATGTTGGGACAAAGTTTGTGTTGCTGTCCTGAAGTTAGCTAATCTAGTTTCGTTATTGATGGTCCAAGCCGGTGTGAAAAGGTGCTTCCGTCTTGTACCTTACGCAATGTTAGTTCCTAGGGACACTAATCTAATTGCACAATCACCTAAAATTGTTCTAAATGAATCGAATTTGGTTTCGTTTGTTGTGCAGTATGAAATGTTTGGCTTCTCTCAAAGCAGCAGCAGCAGCCGACAAACAGGGGGTAGTGACATTGGGCTACACAGTACTCGCAAGAAGACCTCGTCTTCTCTTACCGACTTGCTGGCATCTGGTCAGACTAGTGAAGTATTAGATTATGGGAGCTCAAATGATCAAGACTTTAAGGGTGTGGATGAGGATGAACAGACTGGTAGCCTCGCAGTGGACCAAGTTCCTGTCTCTCTACAGCTAGATAGAAATTACCAAATCCGAAGTAGTGGCCAACAGCTATCAGTGCAAACTGATGGGCCTGTACGAACTACCATTGAAACGGGCGAATTAGGCTTGACTCACAAGGAGACGGTGTCTGAAGAGCTTTTAGGAAAGCTAGATGTAAATGGTGTCGGGGGCAATTTGTTGTCCGTAAATTCGAATTGTTTTATTCAGAGTATTCGATCTGCACGTCCAGGAATACTCCCTACTCCTTTATCACCCTTAGGACCACGCTTGTCCTCTTCAGCATCAGCAGCATCCTTGGATGTGGGCAGTGTACAAAACAATCCTTCCTGTGCCAGGAGTATTGTGAGCGGCCTGCAAATTCCTGCCCAGCGTCAATCGAAGTGGATCTCAGACTTTTATCGTGGTGAGCCCGTGACTGAAGAGGAAGCTGTCGGAAGTGTAATAGAAGGTTCATTTGACAATTCTTGTCATGATAATCAATCTCCATCGTCTGGGAATTTTCTGAAGCATCAACGTGCGGGTATCTGGGGATTTGAATCTTTATCTGCCCCTCAAAAGAGCGTCATTGGGTCGCTTGGCGTTCCTAGTAGGCGCTCATTGGTTGGCTCTTTCGAAGAGTCACTTCTTTCTGGACGGTTTTTGGCTGGTAAAGTGAGCCAGGTAAAATTCTAACTCATCTCCCTTTATTTTCACTTTGAAGTGATTTTCTAGTGTAGTATTGCAGAAAACCATCTGCTCTGTGTCGAGAATAGTCGTAGTTAATTGAGGTGAATAATTGATTAGTGACCTTGATGTTGTTTGAAATGGTTAACGCTGGGCAGAAGCTGGATGGATTCCTGGCATTGCTGAGTGTCACGGGTGGTAGCTGGCCGCCACCTGTTAAGAAGCTACCCTTTTCGGTCATGTGCGTAAATGGAGATAGTTCGCTACCCTATTTTGCCTCTATAGATTTGGCCGGCACTCCTGAGGCGAAATCAATTAAGAGTCCCACCAAAGCCCGCTTCAAGATACCTGTGAAAGGGCGTGTTCAATTGGTACGGAATCTCTCACGACGTCTAACATGTTTTGTGTAGGTCCATGAATGAAATTTATTTTCTGATTGCTTTTTAAAGCGCACAATTAATTGCGTTCTCCGGTCATTCTCTTAATTTCCGGTTTGTTTTTCCAGGAAACTAATTAAGTGAAAGTATGTCTGAATAGGTCTTAAGCAATCCAGAGAAGACTCCTGTGCATACCTTCATATGTAGCTACGACCTGACGGATATGCCACCTGGTACAAAGGTACGTTTTTATTGATATTAAAGAGAATTTGTTTGGGATTGCTCAACGCGTTATATTTGCTTGATAACAGCACGTTAATGGATGGCTGTGGTTGTATGCAAGTGTGTCATTTCAATCTTAGTATGACTAAGTATTATGTATTTATTTGGACGGGCTGGACATTTTTCTTTGATCGTGCCATTGTTTTCTCCTTCATTCAACGCTGCTTCTGGAAGCATGATCGACCAGATCATTCAGCGAGTTTGAAGCTAGTAATATGTGGTCATCTTGCACTTTCACTACTAATAAATATAGTTTTCACGAACAAACACTAAGACGTAGTCTCTGAGATGATGATATTTGTTTTGTAGACATTTCTGCGGCATAAGGTCTCATTAGCATCGGACGCGTGCCCCACAACTCCTGGAAAAGAATGTCGCAGAACAGTTCCAGATTCTCGCTTGAGTAGGCTTTCTGAACCCTCCGGAGATGGTCGTTGCAGCTTTTCCAAGTTCAGTAGTTCAATGTGCTCCAGAGGAGTTTCTGCAGATTTATTCGGCAACAATTATTGGCAAGGTCGTGAATGTGGGGCACAACCTTGCCCTGGAGTTAATAATGTGGTCATAGACGAAACCGAACCGCTAGAACACAGGGTTGGTGCTGGCGTTAATGCTTTGGGTTGCAATCACATGCACTCGAACACATTTGAAAAGTCTGGATCTTCTGTAGTTATGAAATGTCCAGACCAAGTCGGTCCTCTTGCGGAAAATAGTTTTCTTATGTTACAGAGTCTAGAAAACAAAGCAGGTAATTCAATCTTCGAACAAGATTTTGCTGAAGGAGGTAATCAAGATGGACGAATTCCTGATTCGAGAAGGAAAAGTTTGCCAAACCTTGATGGGCTCGGTGGTACAAAAGGAAGTTCCAAAGCTGGCGAAGGCACGGGCGGTGCTTTAAAATATGCACTTCATTTGAGGTTTATGTGCCCACGTATTAGAAATAATGAGAAGGACAAAATACAAAGAACACAGGTTAGAACAACGCCTCCAAAGGGTGTGAAGGCTACGAAGGTGTTAGAAGATAAGCGTTTCTACATTTATGGAGATTTGCGTGTTATCTTCCCGCAACGGCATTCCGATGCGGATGAGGGCAAGGTAAGGCATTCTTTCATTTTCGTTGTGGAACCTATTAAATTTAAGGTAGTATTATTGTTTATTTTTTTTCATTATGTTTGGCGTGTATCAGCTAAGATGCTTTGTGGTTGTTTACTTGTATCGTTTTGGATTCCAAGATGCCGAATTCTGTGGATGCACTTGGTAAATCTTCGTTACCGGCCAGCATTAAACGGCAATGATAATTGATTCTCCTCCTTTAGGGGCCAGACATGAAGGTTTTGATTAATAACTGGGATTGCATCTTAGCAGGATGATTTTTGTGTACTTTTCTGGCTTTTAGACTTAAGTCGGAATTTGGCTGTTTTTCTTTTTCTTTTCTTTTCTTTTTTTCTGAGTGAGAGGTGGTTTTGCAGCTACAAGTTGAGTATGATTCACCGGCAAATCCTAAATACTTCGACTTCAGCAGCTAGCTCTAGTTTTCCAGATGGCTACCTTTCTTACAGTCAACTTCCTTCTATTGAAGGTTTCTGAAGTTATTCTTGTTGGCCAGAAACCTGTGATTCTTTCGGGGATTGTTATCATGCGTAGCGCCTGTCATTGAAGGAGCATGCGATCAACTTCCTTTTACACTATTTGTAAATAGTGTTTTGCTATTGGTTTAGGGTTTAGGGTTTAGAGTTCACCACTTATCACTATCTTCTTGCAACGGAAGGTCCCTTTAGTAGTTTAAGTTTCCTGTAATAATTTTGTCGCTGCTGTCTCGTTGTAATTTCATTTCTTTTTTTCGACTTATTTAGCTGTAGTATCTTTCTGCTGAAATGTTTTCCAGCTCCGTTTTGAGTCAGGTATTACTCTGCGATGGTACACGTGAATAGCTGTTGGCTGTTAAGAATCATGTCGGTGTGTTAATTCCACTGGTGCCGAGTCTGAAGTCTTCTTTAACATAGAAACAGCCAGGATTTTAGGAAAAAGGTATCTAATGCTTAAACTGTAAAGTAAATTCAGGAAAGGGGCCTCGATGCATACAACGATTATAACCAATTCCGTAACTGTTTATTCCTGGTGTAAACACTAAAAGTTACGTTTTGACTCTCCTGCTAAGGTTTGCAGGACATTTTCCAATATCTAACTTTCAAGATATTATGTGCACCACTTCAAAACATCACAATGTCAGTTCTTTAAATTTTCATGAGAAGTTATTTTTAAAGCTCTCTAAGTTGTTTGTAATGGATATTCTTCCAGTAACATTGTTCAAAAAATCTGGTGCATGCATTCCATTTGATAACTGGTTTGATGTCTTTAGTTGCACATTTGTTGGGGGATTTTTTGAAGTTTCCAAGAAAGGTGCATTTATGTTTTTGGATTAATAATTCATTGAATTACATGTACTAGCATACAAACAAAACTGAGTAACTTATAGTTGATTTTAGTGTTAATATTTAGATAGACATTAGAGCTTAAAACTGCACAAATAAAAAAAATAAAAAATAATGTGTATATATATATATATATATATATATATATATGTAATTGTGAGGTTTATATCATATTATTCTATTAATTTAATTTCCAACATTCATGTTTAATGTATTATTATTATTATTATTATTATTGATATGAAAGATAATGATTTTTGTTGAAGTTATGTTAAATGATTTGAAATTATTTTGAGACTAAAATTATTATAAAAAATTAAAATTAAATTGATAAACATCAAAAAAGATAAATATGGATTATACTTAGTACAAAAATTTATGAATCCATATTTATAAGTATATTTATAAACATTAATATATATATATATATATATATGTATATTTAGAGAGTTGTTAATGCCATACACCCCCCCCCTCTTGCCATCTCATGATTCACTCACTGTATCCTAATTCCCATTTCCAAACCCCTATTCTCAATCTTCACGAGAAACTACTTTTATTAGCAACAACTTTTTGAATTTCATTAAAATTTTATTTTATTTTACTATAATGTTTGAAATGAGAATACAAACTAGTTTTTGTTGGTTGAATGACACACTAATACATTGATATGAAATTTGAATACTATCAAAATTATAACAATTAGACATATTACATATGGAAATAGAATAAAAATAATTTATGTCACAAGTTACAAAAGCTCAAAGAACCTTTTGTTTAACACTTTAGAATAGTGTTAACCTATATTAGTATTCACATGAAGTAGGGAGAAAAAGAATAATTTTAAGAAAATGATATATTTATTTATATATTAAATGTGTTTTTTTTTCACAAAAGTATTCATTTATTTGTATTTTTTAATAAAAATAATGATAGATAAATATTGAATACTTTTATTTTCTCTTTTTTTTCTAATCAGCTTTTCTACAATCTATTGAAGTATTTATTAAATCAATATTATATACTTCTAGATATACAATATAATCTTAGTTTATTTTTTATTGGTTCCTATCTATCTTTCTCATTTTAAGGTATTTGGTGCAAATAGTAATAAAAGGTTATAAAATTTGAAGATTATTAGTGGTACAAAAGATTTATTAGATTTATTAATTCACATATGTGGAGTAATGTGAATGGGCATTGGAATTTAAGATACAAGTAACTTGTCTCTAGGATTGGAGAGCACCCAATATAGCAAAGGAGGGGGATGTGTGTGGTGTTAACAAAATGGAGGTGTGGTTTTTACAACTTCCTATACTTATAATAAGTATATTAAAAGTCATGTAAAAAGAGCAACTTAAGGCTATAAAACATATCACTTGTTACATGCATGCCCTTTATATACATAGAATCAATTTATTTTATAGGTAATATATAAAAATTAAAATAGAGAAATCATTAGTAATACTTTTTCATATTTAAAAATTAATTTAGAGATATTAAAAAATCCTATATATTTTTTTAAGAATTATTTTTTACCTATAAAATGCAAACAAAACTTTGTTTTAATTAACAAAAGATTATAAATTTTAATTGAGTTGTAAAAAGAATATTAAAATAATTCTTAATTAAAATAGTGCAACCTCTTAAACAAGAAAGAAAATGGTAAAATTTAATTATTATTTTATTAGGATGTATTTAAAATTTTAATACTAATTCTTTAATCATCTTAATATAAAAATACTTATAATTCTTTGATATAATATAAGTTATATTAATTTTAATAATATCAAATTCAACGGTTTTTTTAAAAAGGTGAAGATTTATTTAAGAAAATCTACCAAAAGATAAATATTATAAGTGATTGAATTTAATTTATAAGTATATACAAATATATAATATGTTTGCCAAAAAACCAAGCATAGAAATAATAGCAATGCTTCTTTGCTTATTTGTGGTTTAATTTGTAGCATTTAGAAAGGATTTCTAATATATTGGATTGTAAGGTGCTTCAAAATTAGTGAAATTACTTAGAAAATGGTTTGATAGATGCCTAAAGACTTATTGAAGCTTGAGTATTGGATTATGGCAATAACAAGACTTTGATGCAAGTTCAAGAGCACAAACAAGGAATAAGAGTGTATATAGAAGATGCAGTGTTGTTTAACAAAGTTAATGGGGAGACTTGAGAGGTTTTATATGACCATTGGTATAAAGGATTTTGAGTTTTTAACAACTTTATAAGAGCTATGCAAAGTCAAGGTTGGATTTGAGCAACTTGAGTTTTTAAAAAATAATGTAAATTTATATTTTAAAATTTTAAGTAAAATTTATAGAAAATCTATGAATAAAATTTTGTGGATTTATAAAAATAGTTATTTAAGGTGCGTATTATGAATTTAGATTCATATAAATAATCAAATCAAGAGAAATTGGAATTAAAGTAGATTAAGATACTTAGAATTGGAGATTTGAGGATTAATAAGGATTTCTAAGATTTGGAATAATTTTCTTGTTAAATTAAATTGAAAGTTAAAAAACTAGTAATTGACATAGAAACCAAAATTGCATAAAATTTTGGAGCAAATTGATGGTTCATGGAGATATTGAAATTCAGCACTCAAAATCAAGATTGGAGAAAGAAGGCTATTTGATCCCAAGTATTTTTTTTGACATTTTTCTTAATTGGTATATATGGTTCTTTTCAAATTTCTTTTAAATGTTTTCAACTATAAGATTGAAGATTGTACAAAGTTTCAAGCATAAGCAACTATTAAATAAGAAGTTATAAGGATTTTAATATAATATTGAATTTATTTAGGATTAATAAATATTTGTTAAAAATTAATTAGTATTGATTAAGGTTTCCATAAGAATCTAACAGAATTACTTTAAGATTTGATAGGAGTTTTTAGGATATTTTAAAGATTTTTTAAAACTTAATTAAGATTTATTAGGATTTAATTTGGATTTGTTTAGGATTTAGATAGAATTTTCATAAGATTTCTTTAAATTTGGTTGAGGTTGGTTAATGTCTAATTAGTACTATTTTAGAATTTGATTAGGATTTGGTAGGATTCAATTAGTTTTTTTAGGATTTTATTAGAATTTATTGAAATTCAATTACAATCAACTTAAGATTTAGTTAGAATTATATTAAAATTTTATTAAGATATATAAGAATTTTGTTAGGATTTTTTAAGGATTTTTTTTTAGAATTAAAAAGTTTATTTTAGGTTTTGATAAAGATTTTTTAAGGATTTTTTTGGAATTAACAAGCTGTATCTATGATTTATTTTGGATTTATAAGATGTTATTGGGATATTTTGGAGTTTTCTTAGGTTGTTTAAGATGGATAAAAGAGTGTCTTTAATTCCTTATGCAAAGTTCTTGGAGTATAAAACTTAATGTATAATTGTCTTCACAAACTTTTGCAAGTAACATGTTTTAGTATATTTATATAATATTGCACTCATGTGTTTATCAAATTATAATTTAGTGCTTGAATTTCTTGTTTTTAAGTTCAATAAACAGAAGCAATAGTACCTTATATAATATCTTATAAATAAAAAATTAAAATTCCAAGAATAAATAATATTTTATTTTATTTTATTTTATTTAAAAAATTATATCACAGACATTACAATTTATAATTTATATAAAAAAATTTAAACACCAAATCAAATATTATTTAAAGTGATTAATGTGTAAAATCAAAAATCGTATCATAAATAATATATTATTTTTATATAATTATATAAAAATTTGAATTTTTTAAATATCTATATATGAGTTTAATTAAAATCTGTAATTTAGCAATTACTATTGTTCTTCTACTAATTGATGACATTTATTATTAAAAAAGTATTAGATATTAGAGGTTTTTAATTATTCAAATAATTAAAAATATATATATTAGGTTTATTTTTATCTTTGGATTAAATATATAATTTTTGAGTAGGAGGATATCCTCCAATCAATATATGAACAAAAAGTCCAAGAAGACAACTATTCTCATTGTCTAAAAATATCAATTCAATAGTTCAATCTACTATTCATTTAATCCAATTTTACTTATAATATACATCATTTAATTTAATAAAAAATAAATTAAGTTTTTAGAAAAGTACTCACTTACTCAATGAATATGTATATATATATATATATATATATATATATATCATAAAAATAATTTTAAAATATTAAATTATTGATACCAGGTTGCATAAGAAATATACATACCTATTTAGTTAAATTAACTGTAATTACTATTGATTTTTCAGTAAATGATATTTTGCTTATAATAATTTAAAAAATTTAGGGTATAAAATTTTGAGTTCATTTAGTTAATATATATGTATATATATATACACACACACACATACATAGTTTGAGTTGATATATTTGTTTGTTTTTTTTTTTTTTTTTTTTTTTTTGTTTTTTTTTTCATATATGGAATCTAGATGTTCTTCCATAATTATTTCTTTCTTTCCAGATTTAATTTAAATTTTAAAATTAAATATTGATTTGTTTTTTTGATGACATATATGATCTATAAAAAAATTCCGAAAATGGTTCAAACATATATATTTATTTACACATATGAAGAACACTTGTTATTATATGAATAAAATTGATATTCACAAGTAATTTGACTTGAAAAAGTGGAATTCCTCATTCCATCACCTGAATATTTTAAATAATATCCTAAGCAAAAATTTGATTCTGAAACATGTTTTCAGCAGGGTTGATTATCAGCCCTGTCAAAATTTTCAAAAAAATTGTTTCAATCCATGTACAGAGCTAAGACTTTTTTTTTCTAGTTTTTACTTATAGTGATTGGACAAGCTAAATTTTATTTTCTATGGTTTAGATATTATGCTATACATATATTGTCAATTTGAATCAAACACTACCATGTTTACATAATAATTGCTTCAATTGATCTTTGAAAGCCATAGCTATTGAAGTCTTGAAAATTTTCATTTTTTTCAGATTTTATTGATAATAGAGTTACAATATTCAACATAGACTAAATGTCCAATTTTGTTTTTATAGCTTTCAGTTAATTAGTGCAGTACAGGTTTTCAAAATTGTCTCGTGAATGCTTTTTTAATGTCTAACCTGATGCTACATATGATTTTTAAAAAATAAAACTACGCGCTAGTTTTATATGCCATATAAACAGACAGATATTGAATTGCAAATATAGTGGATACTTATTGCGTTCAAAAATTAACACCACTTGCATGAAATAAATGTATCCGTACATTATAATACCAAAAAACATTAACTAAAAATCAACAATAATAAATTTTTCTTATACAATAAAGAATGCATTTATATTATGAAATATTTCGGTTCTAGAATGTATATATATAAATATATAAATATATTATATATATATATATATTCTAAAATTATATTCTAAAGAATATTAATAATTTTTAATAAGGAAATTTTCTTTTGATAATTGTGAAATCAGTATAGTACATGTTACTAATATCAAAATCACATCTCGAAAACAAGAGGATTTTAAAACAATTTTATGAAATCATGTTGTAAACTTGATGATGTACTCATTAATAATACAGGGATTTGCCTTCTTTTTTTCTTTTCTTTTTTTAATAAGATCATCTATTAAGTTTTTTCGTGTTTTTTGTTGTAACGATATTCAATTACATCTGTTCGGGTGTTGTATGATTTCGTCATCATACTTTAACAATACTCAACTATTTAGAAACCAAATCATCAGAGAAATATATGTGAACTTGATTGAATCAAAAAACTCTTTATTTATCCATCAGAATATGAAAATGATTGGGGACCATCAAACACTTGTATAATTTCTTAGAATGAAAAAACAAATAAAAAAATTGCTCGATAACACAAGGATTACACTCACGGACAACAGCACAATGTAACAAGTTCATGGATTGAATGTCACTCACACTAGAGTTTCTTTCATTAAAAGTTAAAGAGATTGTTGAATATTTCAACAAAAATGTCTCCAAAACCAACTATACACAAAAATACAAAGCTTCCTTTAACTATATTTTACACAGAAAAGGTAAAATGTATCATTCAATTTTTACAATAACAATAATTTGCAGAGTAATCGATTTCATCAATAAATACTGAAATAAAATCAAATTGATTGTTTGTGTTTTATTTATGTTTTTAATGGATTTCTCTTATTTGTTCTACTTTTTACCTAACAATATTTGCATGTGTAATATGTGGGAATGTTCAGTTTCAAATTAAAAACGGGAAGATATGTTCTGCAAGTAACAACCATATTGATAAAAACGATTCTCCCTACATGGTTGAAGTTTTGAATGCAAACAGAATATCCTCAATTGACAGAAAAGGAGTACGTTTCTTTGATCTTTTGGTGCAAAACTATATATTAGCAGTAGTAATTTTGCAGAGTGAATGTATTCAAAAACAAGTTTCTGAATTCTTAAAAATAAAATCATACTGTGGTTGGCATGTGTGTTTAATATGTTGATTTTTTTGTTTTGTTTTTCAAATCCATGAATATATATATATATATATATATATACATACATACATACATATAAGTGTGTGTTTCTATATTGGGTAAATTATTGGATGTATGGGTTTGAATTAATTAGACAAAAATTATGTGATTGCCTCAAATGTTGTTAATGAAGACTCTTGCAACTAGAAAGATCACAAATGTGGGATCTCAACTTCCAAAAGAAATTGTAGCTGTAGTGAGGGCAAGACTATCAAACCCATATGAAACAAAAGAGTCTTGTGTAACAAATGTAGTTGATAAATCATTGGCAATGCATTTAGAGGTGAAAGTTTTGGACTTTGTGTTGGATGAAACAAGTGTGACAAAAATGGATGAAGAAGCAAGAGTTATATACAACAAAATTGCTATGTCATGTGACAAGCAACGAATGCAAGGTTTATATTGTTTCAATACAAAAGGCAATCAATTGGAGCACTTATTGACTCAGATGGGAACTTATATGTTTCATTTTTCACTTGTAAGTACTCTCTAAAAAAGAAAAAGAATATAAATGTAAAAATAAAATATAATAAAATAAATAAAACGTCATAAATTCATGAACCAAAGTACATAGCGAATTATTATTAGTAGTATTGTATTTTTGACTTGGTGATATAATGTGATTAATAGATTGGCACAAAATATGGTGATGTCCCCGCTACAGTTTTACATGTGAATATAGCTCCACACAACACCTTAATACCAAAACATCATGTTCCACAAGTGTTACCCAGAAAGAAAGATTTTGCAAAAAGGTGATGTTCTTTGATATAAAATCATTTCATAATCACACATTCATTATACTCTGTACAGTGAAAATTGTTGTGAGGTTTGAAGAATACAAATAAAAATCTCATCAATTAATGATTGAATCCATAGCTTTACAACATTACAGGCTTGATATTAGCTCACAAAGCAATAAAAATGATGAGGTTAAGAATGAGGTTGAAAATAATGATGACAATCATCTTCATCCTGATAAAACCATTATTCATGTAACTACTTTAGATGAATTGGTACAAGTGAGTAACAATCTAATGAAGTTTCTTATTCAGTTTCTTTAATTCTCATATCTTTTTTCTTTTTCTATTTTTCCTTTTGTTTCTTTAAAATATATATATATAAATAATAAAAGTGGTTCAAAATTTTGTCTGAGTATAATCTTTGTGAGTGTTGATATGTTTTTGCATGATCTTCAAGTAAATTATTAAATTCATGGTTGAAACTTATTTATTTATTTTTCCGAATCCTATTATGTACCATATTTTAATTTTTTTATAACTTATTCACATTCATGTGGCATTTTGGAATAACTCTTAATTAGTAAATTTCTTATTATGATTATGATAGAATAGATCACAATTCACTAAATGATGTAATGTTTCATTTCTTCAAATTTTTATGATGTAATTGCAAAAAAAAAATTAAAAAGAAAAAGAAAATTAAAAAATTAAAAAAGGAGAGAACTAAGTAAACTCAGAGAATAAACACCTGCAAACATTTAATACAAATCTAAAAATGGCTATATTAGGTGGTAAAAGGAAAAGAGAAAAATTATCATATTTTTTTATATAAATGTTTATTATTTACATTCATCATTTGTATTCTTTTATTTTTCTCATTAAAAAAACCACTAACTGTTTATCTGGTGGTCAAAATATGTGTCTTTATTTTGTGGCTTTATAATGCAGCTTTGCATGTATGTAAGGTGTAATCGAGTAATAATTTACTTTGTATTAGAACCTACAAAACTTGTATCATCCATCATGGATGTGGTAATAAATATACTAATAATAATATGCTTTGACAGAAAGAAGAAAGATGAAGTAACATAAGAATATGCAAATAATATGTAGGTGAACACATGGTTTGCAATTGCCATATTTCTCGGCTATGCATTCAGTCCTCCTCTTCCTGCAATGCAAGTCTCTACTTCCCTTGCTCCTCCGAGGCCGGATTGCTATGTTACCATTGACGTTTACCGGAATGTTGTATTTTGGGAGATTATTTCTTTTGGGTTCTTTCTTTTCTCTACCATGGTTGCACATGGTTTCAAACTATTACTTGTACTTGGTATTCTTCCACTCTAACAATTTTATTAAAATTGTAAAATAGATATGAAAGAATCATCTGAAGTTGTACCTGTAAAACAGTAGTTGTATGTGCAAGTTGTACTTTATAAGTCTGTTAAAAAAATGGCAAGCATTGATAAAATGGGATTTTTGTAGGAAATGTACTAACTTTGATTTTTCTTCTGTCTTTTCATGTAATTCAATTTCAAAGGCAATGCACAACAAAGCATTGAAAATACAAAGACTGCTCTGGTGAATTTGAAGTTCTTGCAATTTGGGATTTGGACATGTTTAATAGGTACAATTATTGGTTCAATTTTCATGATAATTTCATTAATTTATTTTGTTCAAGTGAGATTAGGTAGCATTACATGTGGCAATCCATGGGCACTCACATGTGTGATAATACCCAGTGTTCTAGGTTTCTCAGGAGTACTTGTTTTCTCCTACACATTGGTTTTAGAGTCATTGCTTAATAAATAAATGACAAAATCTTAAGTTTTCAAATGAATATACGAAAATGAATATCATTAATAAAATGTTTAAGCCACTGAATCAAATATATAATGAAGAAAAATTCACTATTTGTATCAAGGATTACTTCGTAAATGTAGTTTGTAAGTGAATAAATAAATAAACAAACTAGAATGACAGATAGATTGATTAAATTAAGCTCTTGAATATCATTCAGTAATAGAATATGTTAAAACATGTTCTCTTTCTCTCTCTCTCTCTCTCTCTCTCTCTCTCTATATATATATATATATATATAATTTAAGAATTTGAAGGTAATGGAAAAACCAATTTTAAAATTTTAAAAACAGATAGTTTTTAAAACCTGCATTGACAATTATAAGCATATTATTAAAAAAGTATTATATTTTATATCAATTTTAATTTTCAATATATTAATAAACAAAATGTAAAAAAATAAGGATTAACATTGAAAGATACATGATAAATGGAATGATGCTGAGATATCCAAAAAAGCAATTATAAAAATTGAATGTTTTTAAATCTAGCATATTACTCATCATTTTATATACATATATACATACATACATACATACATACATACATACATACCAATATTTTGAATTTTACTGATAAAAATTTGAATATTTTCAATTATTTTTTAATGTTAAAATAACTCAATTTGTTTGTAACTTAATCATAATAATAAATGGATGTATCTGTTTTATTTTAGTTTGAATGAGTATTTAAATTTTATTGTACACTTCTTGGATGAACTTTACATTTTTAAAAATTATACAATAATATATTATTATAAATCATAATATATATTAAAAGAAAAATATCAAAATAATCCACTTATTTACTAAATCAGTCCATCGTATTGTAACCATCATTAGAGAAATGGATCATCTCCAAAAACTATTATTACAATCATAGCCTTCATTCCAATCCCCCTTGTTCCTAATCCTACTTCCTCTTTTTTGTAGCCTTTATACCAACCTTGTTTTCCTTCCCCATTTCTAGCTCTCATTCCAATCTCCCTTATTCTTTCTTGTTTCCCACAATAGGGTGGGTCAATTTAGTAAAAAGATGAGTCATTTTAACATTTTTTATATTAAAAATAATATAATTTTGGTATGTAGTAGAGGAACATATTGTTCATATTTTGTGATTTGATTGTCATGGTAATAAGATCTTTGGTGCTAATGGATGTGGAGATGATTCTCAAGCCAAATGTGAGAAAAATCATTATTTTAGATCATAATAAGTAGGTATACAAAAGAAATGAGAAGTGAGAATACATAATGTTCCCTTATGGATGTCCAAAAAATAAGACGATTCAAAATATTGATCTTATATTTTATTTTAAATATATTACCAGGTTTAAGTATCTAGTATTTTTCAAGAAATAGAATGGATGCCAAAATTGTGAAGAAATTGCATTTGTTGGATATGTTTTAGCCAATGAAGATATTAATTGTAAGATTTTTTAAAAAAAAGGAACCAATTTTAAAATATCACTTTAAATTGATTTCATATGATATCATAAATCCTGAATTTCGATATAGTTACTATTTTAAAAATAAAATTTTAAAAAATAGTTAATATTAACATTGAATAATTAATAATATAAATTTTACATAATTTCTCATTTTTTGAGATAATTATCAGAGTATGTAACAAATTGATAAAGTTTTGAGAACAAGATTCTATTTTTGAAGATAATACACTAGAATCAAGATTAAGTTCATCTTCAACCTTATCAATTCTTTAATTAATTCTTTATTTTATTTTTTAATATAAAAAACTCTTTTTATATTTTAGATTTATTATTTGAATATTTTGTTATATTCCAACTCATCAATATTTTAATAATTTCTTTTATTTCTTTTTACATGAAATTATCCATTTAGATTCGATGTATCAAATTGTGTCATTAAAAACCACCTATATATGCATAAAGAAAATAGAAAGAAGCTACAATTACTATAAATTCACAAAAAAAAATTAATGAAAAAAACATGCATTTTAGCTCTAAATAAAACTTATGTATATACATATATATAAGAGAAATAATAATAATAATATGAAGAATTAAGCAAAAGTAGAGAACTGCAAGCAAGAGTGAAGGAGGTGGATTACCTTGTGAATAGAAGGTGGGGTGAAGCCAATTGAGGGGAGTTAGGAGTTGGAAGGGAAGGAGGAGGGCTATAGGTAATACATGTGAAGACGAAGCCGGGGGTGCACGCTAGGGGGCACCACCGAATAGTAGGAGTCATGGGATCGAATCCCCCCTACCCCTCCCTCTCCTCCTCCTCCTCCTCCCACGCTGATGCTGCTGCTTCGCTTCTGCCTCATGGCCTGGTACCACACTCTGGCCCTCCACGCCGCCAGATGAGCGTAGTACGCCGGCGTCACTATAGACACGGCTCTCGTGCTCCGCCCGAACATGTAGCACAGCTTGTTCGTGAGGTTCTGGAAGTCATCTGCACTGCCACCCCACCCAATTCCCTCCCTCAGTCACCAGATTGCATGCAGTCCATCAGCACCTAGTGTCCTCTCTCTCTCTCTCTCTCTCTCTTGTTGTGTCCATCTTTAGTGTCTAAAGAAGCTCTGTCCTCAGCATTTCTTCGCCTCCCACCCTTGATAACATAGATGATCGCTTCATTGTATCGTGTAAGAAACAGAATATTGAAGGCAATGAAGGTGGTTCTGCAACTTGTTATACCTGAATCCGGTTCCATCGTAGAGAATGTGGTAGTGAGCTGGTCTGCTGGTGCCTTTCTCTCCCGAATGGCTGCACAAGTAGAAATCGAAGTTGCGAGGATGGACGATCTTATCATCCACCACCGTGCCAGGAGGCACGTTCAGATCCCGGCACCCCGAGAGAGCCGTCGACGGAGTGTTGGACAAGCCCTTGGTGTACTTCCTGTCGCAGATTCTCCTGAACAGCCGCGTATGATGCCTTTTCTGCACCATCGCAAACGTAATGCACGGCTCATACGACGACATGGAGCTGAGCTCCACTGCGGCTTGACGGGCAGCGTCTTTGACTGCATTGACCTCCTTCTCCAGAACCTCTTGAAATTGGCTTTGTCCCACTCCGTCTCGAAATAATATAATCACCTTAACGAGGGTAAAAGGGTACAACTGAATAAAAATATGCATACATTCAACGACCAGGAAAAGTAAAATCATGGAAACCATTCTTTTTTTTCATTGAAAAATTCAAAGATAACAGAAGAAAGGTGATGGTAGATATATGTGAATATGTAGATATAGATATAGCGAGAGAGAGGATACACTGACTTGGGGAAGGCAATGTCGATTAGCTTGGTGCCACTCGCGAAGAAGGTCTAACACGAGCTCCTGCAAGTTGAGGATTATTTCCGTGTATCGTTTTTGGGCGCTGTGGCGAGCAATGAAACGTACAGAGTCAGGCCAGTCGATGCTTCCCACAACGGCCGCGATGGACGGCGCCTCGTGGTCACCGACACCAGGGTGGGAGACATCGGCCCCGAGGAAGATGCAGGTGCGGTTCCGGATGCTGGAGAGGTTGCTGACATGGTCGAGAGTTTGGTGGAGGCGGAAGTTGCGACCCCCACACTTGACATTCACCTTCAGCAACAGATTGGTGGCTGCCGTCTTGTTGAAGCACTTGTCATCCAGGTAGCCTGCACCACCCACGCACTCACTCACTCACTATCTTAGCCCAACCCAACCCAACCCAACCTATTGTTCTTATTGCCACTCTTGTTTGTTATTATTCAATGCTGTTGCAATTTAGTATATAGACATTTGCAACTTGGTTATGATTCTTGGTTCAAGGAACATTTCTAATGGAGGATGATGATGATGGGTTCTTTCAGTGTTTTTCTTCAATAGACCTGTGATCTGAGTCATCCTTCACAGGATTGCTTACTGCACTTGTAATTACTCTTTGTGAAGAGATGAAAGATGTAGCGAGGTGGGGGATTAGGAGAAGACATGGGAGCCATAGTGAGTGGAGGAACGCACTCTGTTGCAAGGGGTAGTAGTTGACCACTTGAACAGGAACACCCTTCTCAATGTCACCGAAGTACTTGATCTCGTTGTACAGTGGGCTTCGGTGCCCGTCCACGATCACTAGGATCAACTGGCAGAAAGCCCCTCTGTCCTTTTCACCCTGGGGGATGGCGTTTTGGATTAACGCAAACGTGGTGTTCAGAGATTCTAGGTGGCAGACATGGGCCCTGCCTGTGGTCATGGGCTTCAGCAGTTTTATACCCATCTCAGTTGCACGGCTGCACTCAATAAGAAACCACCACACTCCCCCCAAAATATATATCATGGTAAAACGGTATTTAAGGATATAGTTTTGGTTAATTTAAGTCATGATGTTACAAGAGTTAGTCCTTCGGAACCACGCTACAATCTTACACACTACTACCGAGGAGCAGAGAAAGGACTGGGCAATAGGAAGGAGGGAGGGAGGAAGATAAAGAGGAAGTGAGGAAGAAGAAGAAAAAGAAGAAGACCTGGTGATGAAATGGATCCACTCGGTCCGCTTCGTGAACTTCCCTCCAGTTAAGTCACACACCCCCCACCAACAGATTCTGGAACCTTGAAGGGCCTGTTTGTGGTTCCACGCCCAGAACCCAACCCTTCCAGGGTCCACGGGCTCCTGCCCATCCTTGAACTGAATTATCGGAGCTCTCAACACCCTGCTCTGCACCTCCGTCATCGACGTTTGGAAGCCAAGTTCAAAGGCAGCACAAAACGGATCACTACGCAGCACAACACCACACACACACAATGGGAGCGTCGGCTGAGATCGTATTCACTACTGGTCACTTGCGTTTTTTTCTCATTATAGTTTCGCACAACAGAAGCACAAATGGTAGTATAACAATGTGACTAATGCACCTGATGTGACGATTGATGTCGACCGAGTATCTCTCTTCCATCATATCACCGATTCGTTTGCACCTCGCACCCGGATTCCTCAAGTAATTATGAAAATCGAATTTTTTACCGCGCTCGATTCCTTGTCCCACAAACCTCGACATCGGTGAGAGCTTGGCCAGCTCCATAGGGACATACACTTTCCCATTGGTGGATTTCAGGATCAGGCAGGGCAAGTTTTTCCACTGCACTTCCTTCGCGTACTTTTCCTTGAAGTAATCCGTCACACGCACATTGTCCACGTTCTCAGGCTGTTTCATGAACGTGAGCTTGCTGGTTGCAGAATGTGACAGCCCTTCGACCTTGGATTTCCTGACCACTTCTCCAGGGTAATAATCCAGTATCACCTTCGTGCCCACCAAAAGATTGAGACAGAAGTCCCTGAAAGCCGGAATCATCAGGAAACACAACCCCACCACATGAGTAGCAAACCCCCTCTCACACCACCATCAATGAACACATTTTCCTGAAGAAGAAGTGAGTCGGTGAGTGAGAGAAAGTGGATGCTCACCGCTGTTGGGGGCTAAGCTCCGCCTGTTTGTTGGGCACCAGCTGCCGGTCCCTGGCCATCATTTCCAGCACATAGTCCAGGATGGTTTTCGATATGAGATCCTTCGTAAAGAACCAGCACTGGGCCACATCCACATTCAACACCAGCCCTTGCTTCGTTGGCCTCAAGCTTTTAAAGAAGCCCGTGCACGAATTGAGGAACTTGTTGACTGGGGTTGTGTAGGACGCGTCTGGGTAGTACGCATACGGCCCGGACTGCACCACTCGGCTGCTGTTGCGCTGGTGCTCTTGCATTATGACTCTCAGGGCATTGATGTACTCCTCGTGCAGACTAAGCATATCGTCCCCCTCGATGTACTTCTGCAATAGATTGCCTAGAAACGGCCCTCTGGGTTCCAGTTTCACATCGTAGTGTGGCGGTTGCTGTCTGTGTAATTACGAATTTCCACTCTTCAGCAGTTTGGATGACGGCCATTACTTAAAAATTAAGAAATTAAACTTGCTCAAATATTTGTTGATTTGGTTGAAAAGAGAAAAAAAAAGACATAAAAAAAAAAAAAAAAAAAAAAAAACGCATCCTTGATGATGCTTCAAGACCAAGGAAAATAATGTGAATGATGTAAGTAGATACTTCGATTTACATTTAATAAAAGTAGGCGACAGAAGCAAAACAGGATGAGCGTACTTTAATGAGGGCAAAGGAGTATATCGCTCGCAGAGCGTCCCAAATGGGAAGGCCATATTGCTGTACAGAGAATCTCTGCCATCGTAAACCAGCAGGGGTATGCTCCCGAATGTTTCCTTCATTCGAACCTTCAAAACCTCGAGAATCTTTCTGTGCAAGTCCACTGAAGCAGGGGGAACCACCGTCATCCTTTTGGCATGGATGTTCCCAAACTTAAAGGTATCCTTGACTTTGAAGTGGTTGACCACAATGATCTCAGCCTGGGCAATACAGCAGCGAAGATGTGAGCTCGAAGAGAATTCTGGATGCAGTGTGGACAGAGAATGGAGACAGGAAACAAGTAGATGTCAGAGTCGGGTGGGGGAGAGGAAGAGCTCCTTTACCCTTCCGGAGTGTGCCTTCTCTCTGGGTCTGGCCATCGGCAACAGAAGGGCATCACCGGCAGCACTCTCCGATGCGGAGGGAGTGGGAGCAGGCGGCGAGGGAGAACTTGGGCACCAGCCTGCACTCTCTCGTGACGCGACATCAATGGCAGCAACGCTCGCCTGGCGGAGGGGATCGGTATCCCGATCAAGGGGATCCAGTGGACGGAGCTTGGTGACAGCAATGGCCTGAGCAGGTTCCTCGTTGGCCTGGGGTGGAAACAGGCGCGGGGCGACGACGGTGGAGGGCCTGTTTCTCACGCACGGGTGCGGCCAGGGCCTGGCATTGGGCGGGGGCAAGTAGACTTCGGCTACGACCACATGGCGCCCCCTCCGCTGGATGCATGGATCCCAACCCCCGCGTGATGCATGGCCTCCCCTCCACCCTGGCATTTCCCTATCGTCTTTTCATCACTTCCCCCCTTCTCAATCATCCACACTACTCTCACCACTTCCCTGTCGGTACCATATCGACGACTCTTCAAAAGTTTCACTTGCCTTGCCAGGGACATCACAAAGGCAAAGATGCGACAGTGGCAAGTGCAGAGCGGAGTGCCTACCTGACGGGCGAGTGGACTTCCAGCTTTGCGTCGCGCTGAGTGCGTGCAGATTCCCTTGATCGCCATAAGGGTGCACCTGGTGGCCCTCCTTCAGTTGGCAATATGATGTCACAGCTTTCTCCTCCAGTGAGCCCGACGTCGGTCTGCGAGGTTTGAGCTGAAATTTGAATGCAATCTCGTCGAAGGTCCTCCCGGGGTGTCCCTCATGGCTCTCGCCCATGTCCCACTTCTTCTCATGACGAACTCTGGATGGTGTGCGAGGACTCGATCGATTGGCCGTTGGGGACAAACTGGGTGTTCGAATGCGATGCAGAGGGGAGGCGCAGAGGGTGTGAGGAGTAGGACCTGCATGTGTGGGGGATCGGGGTTTCTCAGGCTTCGGGCACGAGTAGCCCGCTGTGGGCGAGCAGACACGACTGATCCGTCGCGGGGAGCACGGCCCGTCGGGTCTACTCCGGCAGCATGAATAGGATACTGCTGGGGAGCTAGGACAGCTTTTTACGGGAGAGCTTGCTCGGCTCTTCGGTGGGGACCATCCTTGACTCGTTGACGGGGAATTCCCTCTCCTGGGCGAAGAAATTCCTCTCTTCGGTGGAGAAATTCCTCTCCTCGGTGGGGAAATTCTTCTCCTTGGTGGAGAGCATAATGGACTCGTCGCTGGGGAGAATGGAGAGGACGCCCCACTCCAGGGTAGGCTGTGCAGTACTGGGGAGTCTGATCGACAATGCTGCTGCCGATGTCGTGGACTTCGGACAATGGGATCCTTGCGGGGGCCGTGGGAAGGCACAAATTTGCAGCCAGGCGGAAGGTATTTATCCAGGGGTGGTGCCATGATTGCTACTTCAAAGTATCATCAGTCTGACGGAGCACTTACACTCCGGTTAGTATGCCCCTCAAGGATTTCAAGTCCAATCCTGGTGCAAGAATGTGTTCCTAACTACATACATTGTTATTGTTAATCACTCGTTGTGTAGGTCGTCGGAGGTGCATTGTTCATTGCATGTAAATGCGCCTCTTACAAGGTTTCAGCATCAAGAAGAAGAAGGGATCGGATATCAATGAACAGTTGCGTTAGTTCGGTGGAGGGAATGGCGGAGGTTTATCTTTCGTCTCCGACAGATAGCCAGGTGATCCCTTCCTTTCAACCCCAGACCTAGGTTTTCCTGCCCCTACTGTTGTGAAACTTGGAGCCAGTTGTTTTCGTGGTTGCAGAATCATGAGAATCTTGTGGTCAGACAACCCTCTTGGTTCCTTTCCAACTTCCACGGTCCGACTCCGACAGTTGCTAATTGCAACCTTCTGATATATCATCTGTTGTGAATTTTCTAGAAGTGGACGACTTCATTCCCTCCACGGTTGTATTGCCCGGGGGGTAGGGGAAGCATACCATCTTGCAGGTCTGGTCCGGCAACAATTCGTCGTATTATAAATGTATTCCACTTACAGATTTAATTGCAAAGCGAGGGTCATTCAGCAGAAGTTCAATCTTCGATATTCTTAGGTTTATCAAGATTGGCCATGTTGTTTGTCGTGTTCAGGAAGACGCCTGGTAGTGGGTTGTGCGACCTCCTCTGTTATTAATCAAACTTCCCTATTACGGTGCCATAAAGGCAATGCTGGGGCAAGAGATTGATGAAAAGGAGAAACAATTGACCTGCAAAAGCATGTGAGAACATCGAATGCGGAATCAAAAAAATGTATGTGTAATCAGGAATTTGTAATGATGCTTGAGATGCTGTGATTGGTGAGGAAAGAGAAAAAAGGAAAGCCATAGCATTCAAGATGCCTCCGAAAACCCCTTCACCTCTAAAAACATCTGAGAAGCAGTACCGAAAGAAAACTCCGTTGGACCCAATATCTGCGAACAAAATTTGGGCGGATATATGCAACCAGACTGAGAGGATGGAAAGAAAGACGGGCCCCTTCCAATTCGATGTTAGGAAGTGTAAGTACCCTATGTATTCCTGTACTGTGATACTTGATCCTCGTCCTCCCTTTTTCTGCCAATTCTCTTGAAGCGGAGATTGAAATTTAATGCTTGTTTTTGGTTTCATCTCTTGCGTCTTGTTCCTATCACTTTCAGCTAATTTCTTTCTGTGAAGAGTTTTATAGCATGGGACCAATTGGGATTGATCACCCATAGCCAGTTCTGGAACGTGATAGACAAACCCAATCATCGAATGTAGCCACCCTCTTTGCGACGTTCAGAAACCCTTAAAAGAAATCAAAGCCCAATCCTGATCAAGTTCGTCAATGCAGGAAGTGTGGTTTGGATAATGGTTTAACAGATAGTTTCTGTTTCCATGATCTGTGGAGAGTTTTTTCAAGTTTGTAGGAGCTGGAGATTCTTAGAAAATGGGGATTTGCTAGAGAGCGATGCAGGTTATGAACTGATGATAAAAAGAATCTTTGCTGCAAGGAATGCATGCCTTTCAAATCTTTACCTGGCTCAAGGATGTGTACAATTCCTGCAACAATCACTTGTTCTTAGGAGGGAAAGATGCTTACTAAATTTCATTCGATTCAAGCTTAGACAGACCCATCTGTGTTCATGTAGTGGAAACTGACTAAACCGGCTTTGGTTATTGATCTGTGCAGTGATTATTATTCCTGACAAACCTAATTACACAACTCCCGATGTGAAAGGCAAGTTTGTTTTACTCATTGTTTCGCCCTGTGTTCGTGAGAAGTCAATGGACATGCCCAGCATGTGACGCTTCATTCCTGTGACTTGTAGTGGTAATATATTTGATCAGTCCATTTAAGTATCTTAGTGGGTTCGTCATCCTGAACAATTTTAATTTAACCTTGCGGTTGTGCAAAGGGAACAGTAACGATGAAAGAATACGAAGAGGCTATAAAGTTGTTGGAGAAGGTGGATCCAATTAAGAAACGAGAGAAAATTCCACCTGAGAAATACAACTTGCCAGCCACAGTCGCTCAGGATTATGGCTGGTACAGCAAGCCTTTGGTAAAAAGAATTTACTTCCATGTCATCTCAAATCAAATGAAATGGTCTGCTTCCATGCATTTATATCCACCTCCGGAATACTACGTTGTATTTTTGAGTTTATGGGTGTTTTGGATTGAATGCATTCTGCCGGATATAAATTTGCTACTAGACATTCATGTGGTGCAAACGTAATGAGTTGGTATTTTTCATGTGATATTTTTCCAGATCAAGAAGCACCCATTGTTCCAGTTCCCCAAGGGCATGTGTGAGATTACTGAGTACGCAGATACGTATTATAAAAGTCAAGGCAGGAATCCTTTCCAAAAGAGGGATTTCACTGTGAAAGACCACATGGGCAAGGGACCAACCAGTGCTAACCCTAAATCTCCCTTAAAGTAGACTCCACAATGCCAGTTTTACTGTTCCAGTGTGTTTCCTTGAGTTGTGGACACTTTTGCTGTGTTGAATGTTGATCAATAGGTGTCGAAGAATTTCAATCCTTCAATGTTGTGACTCAAACATATGTATGTATCCATTCTGAAGAATTTCAAGGCTGTTATTTTTCTTCGAAGAGCATCCGGTAATTGGTTTGATGTCAAAATTGTGCGTATTACAGATAAAAAATGAACATGATTCATTGTTTATTCTGTTACAAGGGCAACATGTGCTCTGCCACACCTGTATAAATTTACGATATTTCAAATGTTAATTTTCTAAAAGAACAGTAGATGTTAATCAATGTTTTTTTTGAAGATAGTTACATTACATTACACTTAAAAGTTAACAAACCAAATTAAAGAAGGTGAAAATTTTGAAAAAGGTAAAAAGACCAAGAAAACATTGAAAGTTTTGGAAAAATGTAAAGATTCATTATGTGCCCATGAAAGATGTATAAAAAAATACCACTTAAAATAAAATTTAATGCCAATATTTTTTTATTTCAAATACATGGTTAAAAGTTATAAATTTAGATTTGTAAATATTATAAACACCCGCGTCAAAAAAAAGTTCCAGAATAAATGTAGGAACTTATTGTCTTAAGCCATGCAAATCTACAAAGATTAGCACTAAGTTCACTTACACATGGGTCAATACAAACCCTCAAGTGCAGTATAGTATCACAAAGTCATGCAAGTGAAGATCACAATTCTCAATGAACCAATGATGAAAATATGTATACTTGAGGCTTCAACTTGTCAAAAATCAAAATCCAAATAATTTACTCAACAGAGTATTGTTGATGAAAAAGATTTCTTTCATACTTTTAAAAAAAAGATAATCAATTTATCTATCTTACTTTCTAATTATATATTTTGTTTATATTTATTTTGTTTATATTTATTAAATACTTTAATAAATCAAAATTTCAAATTTATTCGAAAACTCTAGATTTCATTTTCTAATTTATGAATCAGGTGACTTTCTTCTGAGTCGTTTGTTATTGTATTTTGTAAATGTAAAATGGTTTCTAACTTAACATGAACAGGGTAATGGATGAAAAACATAAAATTACACACAATCTTAAGTTACAAATGCAGCATTTCCTCCAACTAAAAATTTAATTACATATACACATTCATATAAAAACCAGGTTTATCTTTTTCTTTTTCTTTTTAATAAAGATATTTACTTCAGGCATCAAATTTTGAACACGTCAACAAAACACCAGCTCATATGCAACATCCAATTTTGTAGAAACCATATGTGTAAAATTATACTCATTCATTCATAAACACACCTCCATTTGTAAAAGCACAATAAATGATCGAAATTCATTAATATTAGCAAAAAAAAAAAAAAAAAAAAAAAAAACAACTGTTATAATGTGCTCAAAGCATTGTATTTTGTAGAGATATTTGATTGCTTTTAATTGAATACAATTAACAAATAATAATAATAATAATAATAATGATGATGATGATACGTAAACACTTGATTTTTATAATGAATAAATACAACTAATTATTAATGGAAATAAATCAATATTTTGAAGAAAAGGATTAAATAGAAAGAACTTAAATCTTTTCAAAACTCATTCAAGGTTTTGCATTCTTTTTAATGCTTTTCATGTTATAGATTGAGTTGTTTGATGTATTGTTCAAACTGTTTTACAGTTTTGTCAATTGGTCCCAGTTGTTTCCTCAAGATATGCAATGCACGACTGTAATGCTTTGCTGCTTGTGTCTTATCTTTCAATGCCACATGTACATCACCCAAGTATTTCAAAGTCTGCAATAATTTAATAGTGGAATCAAACCTTTATGGCTCAAAATAAAATTCAATGTTAAGTATGTTGTTAGAAACAAATGTTTTTTTTTGTTTTTGTTTTTTTTTAAAAAACCTATATAAAATACTTAATAATGGAAAAACCATTTTTTGTCTAAAAGAAAAATTAAGGCAAAATATAGCACTGGAAGAGTAAATTTGTGACAATAAAATTTAAATTATTGTTGTACTAGTGTCAATAGTAGAGAAACATGATATTGAAATGCTCCATGTAAATGAAATACATGGTTCAAAAAAGGTTGCAAAGAAATGCTTACCTCAGCAATAATAACACTACTTCCTCCATATTCTTTCCTTTCGAGTTCCAAGAGTTCTTCAAATTTAGCTTTGGCACTGTTAACCTCATTGTTGTCATACAAAGAAATTGCTTGTTGTTTTTTTACCAATAACAAAAGAAGCTCATGGTCTTTGTTGCCTTCTTTACACCATTCAATGGATGCTTGTAAGGATGCCATTGAACGGACATATTTCTACCATTCAACATTCAAACACACTTTAAAATCCAAATAATTATAATTATATATTTATATATATTTATAGGTTCTTACATGTCATGATTGATTGAGTTGTAGACAAACAGTACAAAATTATACCTTATGTTTGTGATAAGTAACTCCTAATTTGTAGTACATTTGTGCTAGTTTGTAGTTGTTTGTTGGAGATGCATTCTTCAAGCAAGCTATTGCTTTTTCATATACAACAGCTGCGTCCTCTTCTTTACCTTGCTTGCTAAGAAGCTTCACTAAAATGATAAAATGAGTAAAAAAGAAAATTTTAAATCAAATTTGTTTACATAGTATTCAAGTTTTCAACATTTGCAGGAAGAATTAGCACCAAGGGTTCTTTTTTAAATTACAGCCATATTGTAACACACAATGCCTTATGAAAGCATTTCCTTAATGCTCATTTGCAATTTGAACTAAATTAAACATGTCAGCAGAAGTTTCCCATTAACAAACCTCAGCTACTTTTCCAAACATGTTTCCCAGCCTTGCATCCTTAGATCCACCTTCTTGAAATGCAATTGATTTTTTACCATTACCTGCTATTTTTTCATAAGCCTACATCACAGAATATGATGGAACTTGTTTGATTTTATAAATGGTTTGATTTATAAATCAAAAGGTTAAAATACATTTATATATATATATATATATATATATATATATATATTTAGAATAATTTCACAGTACATATTTGATTCAATGAAAGTTTGACTAACCGTAGCATACTCATCTAGAGCTTTGCTATAATCATCAGTCTTATTGATCTTGTCTTTGTCTTTCTTGTTTTTTAGTTGGGTTTCTTCATATAACATCCTACTATCTCCAAGATTCACATAGAAGTCACCAAATCCCTCATGAATTTGAAAGTTTGAATCATGCTACCACATTAAATTGAAAAAGGTTAAAAGTTGAATCACTGACCAAAATTTTTTTTTTTGATATTTAACTTCTTTTTTAAAAGAAAAAAAAAAGAAAAACACATATTTCACCATAGTTGTTACTGCTATATAACTTAAGTTCCAAAAAGGATTTTGAAAATGTCATGTGGTTTAACAAAGCATGATTTTGCAGCTTCAAAAAAAACCCACGATTCAAAACATGGTAGGAGTGTATACATTAACCCCATGAAGTTTATGGTTCATCACCAAAGCTCTTTGTAGATAATTCACACAATTAGGATCACCACCTGTACAGTGTAATATTTTTTAAATTTTAATTGTATTTCCTTCTGCATGGATATAATCTTAAAATGGAATATTAAATACTTGCATGGAAAATGTGAATGTGTATGGGTAAAAGGGGTTGAGTATTCTACGGAGGATCATGGCCTTGGCATCTGCTACAAGGATGGAGATTGTCATCTCATTGTTCATATCTTCACCTATTTTAATAAGGTCCATGTTTTCTATTGCCTTCACCAGCATTGCAATAACTTAGCTTTTTGTAAAAGAACCCAACACACACACACACTGTTAAGCCATGCACAACAACTTTAACTACTTCCCTTTTACTTCATCAAAACATAATAGATTAAACCAAATTACTCAATATGGATTAAACACTGGTATATACTTTCATTACTGTTGCAGATACAGAATATAGTGAACATTGGATATTAAAAAAAATAAAGCCCAGTAGAATTTCACAACAAATAAAATAATGAATTAATAAACAAGTAAAATTATCAGATTGAAGTGGAACGTGTCTTAACTGAAGACAAATTACCTTGTGTGCATGGAAATGTGCTTGATCTCCAAGACCCTACAAAGTCATCACCATGAAATTAAGCATAGGAATTCATATTTCTTATAGTTTATTTTGTTTGTTTGTTTTTTGTTTGTTTGTTTTTTTTTATTATTATTATGTTTTTACACTAATGGATTGTAATACTCATGACATGTAAGACCTTTACAAAAATTCTCAAAAAGTGTAATTTTACATTCAAATAAAAATGCATTTCAACATATGAACCTTAATTTGAACTGTGTAAGTCAGAAATGTTCAAAGAGCCTTTTGCAAGAAAACAATTTCACTTTTTTTAAAAGTGAACATTGTGTTTCCATAAAGGTACAAAGTCAAAGACTAAAAAAAGCGTTTTTATATTTGTGATTATTATATTTTTTTATTACTTTAAGATAAATCAATATCTTGAAACAATAAATCAATATCTTGAAACAATAAATCAATATCGTGAAACAATAAATCAATATCTTGAAACAATAAATCAATATATACACACACACACACACACATATAACATAAAAAAACAAAAAAGACAAATCTGCCTCCCCTTCCCCTCCCCCCATCCCTTCCAAGAAGAGGGTCTACACTTTTTGGCTTACACATGTATTGATTTACCTCATGTAAACTATGAAGATGATAATTTACATCATTCTTCAATTTACTCAGCTAAAAGTATTATTATGTTGAGAAGGTGGCCTCCATTGAAATAATAAAAATAACAAAATCAAAAAAACTAGAAAAACTAACACAAATACAGAACAGGTTCAGAACAATTCAAAGTAGTTTATAAGAACACTATGTTTGGGACCAAATCTAGATATTTTTCATGTCAAGTCAAAGATAAAATTGAAATGACTTTTTTTTGACTAACTTATGTTTTCATTAACCAAGTCTTTTTGATTAGTGGGGGGTTTTGTGGGAGCAGGGTACCATGTCATAATAGACATTGCTGAGGTGGAGACGGGCCTTGGCCAGCGCAAGCTCCCGGTCTTCACAGCACAGCTTGGCAAGTGCCAATTGCTGCTGATTATTTATTCCAGGTCAGGAGGAAATTGTCAGCTCTCTGAACCACTCACTTAGATATACACACACTGTCTGTTCGCTTCCACTTAGCCTGCCACTCCCTATAAAACAAACTCCAGTTCTAATTCCACAGCTTCTTCTTCTTGTTGTTATTGTATTATTTTCAAGCATGGGTGGTAAAGCAAATCAGAAACAGGTTAGAATTTAGGGTTGTGCCTTGCCTGCATGGCCAGGAGCAGGGCTTGCTGAAGGTTGCCTTCCTGGTGGAGCTGCATTCCCTGGGCCTCCACCACAGTGAGGCGTGCACTGGGCTCCTTAAAGTAGCAGGAGCTCCCCATCTCAGTGCCCAATTCTGCATCTGCAAAACTACCCCTATTACCACTACCACCACCACTACCACTACCACCATCACCATCACCACCACTACCACCATCACCATCACCACCACTACCACCATCACCACCACTACCCTTCTTCAGATTCTTTTTCTTTGCCATTATCTCAATTTCATGCCCTTTTTAATCTCTTCTTCAACCCAACCCAGCCCCAATTCTGCACCACTTTGCTTCCACCAATTTGCACTGTCTGTGTGCTGTACGAATATGTATATGTTGGGAAGTACTGCCTTCCTGCCTCTTCACTCTCTCTGCTGCTGCTGCATTGCTACCACACCATTCAATGGATCCTTTGGCAACTCATCCAACAGGTGCTGCCTCTCTGCCTCCTGTGGAAAATCAACAACTCTCTCTCTCTGGGATGGCATTCTAACAGCACATTCCTTTGCATGGGTCATGTGCCACATACATCCAAAGTCTGTGTGTTTGTTAGTGGTTTGAAAAGTGCTGTTCAAATCTGAAGATATAACTTAATGCGACCACATGTGTGTTGTGACTATAAATGATTCATTGCCAGTACAAGATATTTTATTTTCACTTTTACAATGACAAAAAACATGCCTTGAGAAGTAATGATTGAACTATTAAGGTATCCACTTCGTAGTGCATAAATGAAGTATATAAGTAATTTAATGACATATCCATTCAAATGTTAAAACTTGGAATTTTACTTTTTTTTTTTCTTCTGTGAACCTACTCTGTTTCTATTTTTATTTCAAAATCACAAATCGTAAATCAAATTATTTTTTAGAAAAAATTCTAATCGATTTCATGATGAATTCAATCATCTCACAAGAATGCGATCAATTCTTAAAACATATTCCGAATTTATTAAAACATTGAAAAAAATACCAAACAATTCAACCATTTAAAAATCTTATTTTAAGACATATTCTGATAGAAATTTCATGTAAGAATTCTAAATATCTTCTTCTTCTTCTTCTAATAGATCCAAGATTTTCCTTTTATTTAGCATAATATTTTATGTTGATATGCTTGTACAAATTGTAGCAAATCAACTCAAGAATTTTATCTTAACACCAAACTGTTTCATTAAGTTTTTCAACACAAAATGGGCATTCATGTAGTTTAAATATCAATTCATTAATTATTTTTTTGAGAACTGATACACAAGATTAATTTACAATGGGCATGTTTGTGCAACAGGAAATCATAAAACCCACTTATACAGTAGATAATTAATTACTCAAGGAATAAATAATAAATCTGTGCATGTATGTGTTTGTCTGGGTGTATGTATGTATGTATATACATTTTACGTTTTAATCTCATTTTACAAAAAGTTGTATTGAAAAATTTAAATACGAAGATAATGTAAGAACTTTATTGAGAATTTTGAAATTCTAATTCATTTTACATTAAAATTCAAAAGTCATAAGGATTTCAGTAACACTAATCAGAGATTGTGAGATTTAAAAAGTTATTTATGCATATCGTAATATCAAAGGTTTGGTGTGTTGTCTTGGCATTATTTCTTTTCTCGCATGGATAGATTTGCATTCACTGTACCATGCTTCAAAATAACTGTTGATAAAATCTTTACAACACAAAGATTCTTAGTTTGAACAATCTCAAAAAAATTCAGTGTGAACATGTAATTTCCCAGTTACACAAGTACACACATCAAGATTTGAAGATGGCCCCACCACACACACACACACACACACAAGACAGAGAAAATACGTACGTACGTACGTACGTACTCAAAGGAACTGGAATCAGGTTTATGTGTGGAGGGGGGGGGATTACTTATTGCAATGAAGAACTCTGTACTACTTACTAGTAAGTTGTAAGACATTCTAACCCCACCAACCAACCAGCCAATCAATCAACCAAACACATCCATCCATTCATTTCATCCTCATATTACATCCATCCAATTCCAAATCCTGCAGAGCAAGAAAGAAACTTCGCCAAAGATCAACCAGGCCCCACAATCCCCCCATCTCCACCCCCCCTCACCTGCGACCCAGCCCCCACCCAGCCCATGTGATGGATGATGACGATGATGATGATGGATGCATGCATTATAATAAATGGATGAATTAATTATGATAAATGGAAGAAGTTTGCGTTTGTCGTCATCGTCGTCGAGGGAGCATATTCCCCTCGGAACCAGCACGCGTTTGGGGGTAGGGGAGTGTGAAAGGGAACGTGGGGGCAGGAGGGGTTCATTCCCCCCCTCCCCGCCCCGCCCGTTGTCCGCGCCGGCTCCGTTCTTGGTGGAACGCAATCCCCGTTCTTGCCATGATCCCACACCCCCCCCCCCGCGCGTACATCACGGGCTTGCCCTGCGTTGTGGTGCCTAACGGGGGCGGGGGGGAGGGAGGACTCCACAAACCACCCATGCCATGCCATGTCATCCAGGCTGAACCAGGACCTCGTTTCCTCAGACGCTTTCGCTTTCTCTCTCTGTGTGTCTTGCAGCTGTCTGCAGTTGACTTCCTTCCTTGCTTGCTTGCTTCCCTCCTCGTCCTCCTCCTCCTCCTCTGCGCTGATTTTCTCCTCCTCCCCCCCCCCCTTCCCACATATTCCCCTGTTTGTTTCCTCGCCAGCTGTGTCTGTACTCTCTTCACTCACCCACCCACCCCCTTGTGCTCTTCGCTCCCATTGCCTCCTGTATGCAGCGAAAATCGAGGCGACACCCACCCCCCCCCCCCCCATAGGAAACGGCACACCATAGGTGGTTGGGCACATCCATCTTGTTGCCGGTTGTAACCCCCCATGCGCGTCGCTATTGATTAGCCGTCCCTTCTTTCCTCGTGTTCTTTCTTGGAGCGTTCCTAAATTCGTCAATTTACTTAACTACTCCGTGAGCGTCCCAAAGCTAGACACTAAAACATGAGTGGCGCAGCACGGTATGAAGTGTGGAAAACGCAAAATCTGAGTGGGGATTTCGGCAGAATAGGCTGACTACAGCACAATGGAGGCAACAACAAAATTGAAGGAAATAGTAAAAACGTGGAAGTACGCGCTAGCTGCACAGAAACAGAACACAGAACGGTAGACGAGGGACCAGACGACGAGCAGTATACTCAGCACAGAAGAACAAAGAAAAGACACAATGATATGATATTGAAGCTAGCGTCGTTGATTACCTCAGAAGAACAACCCCTGCTAAAGAGTTCGTGCAGTAATGAGCACATTATTTGAATAAACTATCAGGTTGCTGAGTACTACCATGTTCACCGAGAGTGTAAATGGTTTGATTGATATCCAAATGAAGAGAATGGTAACTAGTCTTAGTGCTGTACAAATCTAATCTGAGCCTAAACTCTAAAACTACTTACAAAGATTTACAAAGATTATAGTATCTGTGTAAAAGAATGTGGTCCTTGCTTTACGAGAGCTCGGTAGTGTAACACGCGAGTCCCCGCGATCTCCATTACCTCCGCTGAATGCGCACCCACTGAAGTGTCGTGCGCTACTTCAACTTATTACTGTTGCCACAAATTTAAGTAATTCGCAATGTCTGCTATTGTTACAAGGAATGAGACGGAGAGAGCTAGAGGGACGGCAATTCGCAGCCACATCAGTTCCTACTCCCAGATCCTCCTATAGATTTGTACACTTACTATGCTTTAGGTACAGCAAGTTAATCGGAGAAACTATCGATAGCAGCATCCAACCACTTTATCTACGCACAAGCAGTAAACGTTTCCCTGTCCACTGCACAAAGGTCATGCACTCTTTGCTGCAGTAAACCGTTGCAGGGAATACTACCGGGTGGTGATTTGCATATTGTACTTGCATGACAACCTGTTATGCTTGTATCGACGAAAAGCCAGTACAGGAATGGAAAGGTTAGGTAGTACAGCTATAACGGTACCCGGTAGATAGCCCCATCTACTAATTATGCTGACAATAAAGGGGCCAACTCTGACCTCTGTATGTCAGTACTGGAATCCTTGCTTGTGGGTCTCGTATAATGTGGCTCCCGTAGCCGTAAAGGGGACCACTCAAACCGACCAGGAAGAGGTTTCTCTTTCACAGGGTCGAAGTTGTACCTGCATGCAACCTTCGTTTATGAGTTGAAGTCTGCCCATTTACATGACTGTTCACATGTATACAGACTATTTATTAGTTCTCACAAGCTATGTCGGTAATTTTTGCCAATACACAGTGGAGAAGCGATGATTTCTAACCTGTCTATAAATCGCTGTTGGGTGCTTTGCTCCAACTCAGATAGGAAATCCTCTACATCAGCGGGGGGTACTTGACCAAACAAGCGTCGACGCACTGCACCTACGGGCTTCCTTACAAGGTAGGTTTTTTTCTTACGGGGAGCTCTGCATAATGACGGGGCGGAGTCCTTTTCTTTGATATGCTTGTGAGGTGGGGTGGTTGGTAGACTTTCATGATCAGGAGTTGTAAGCTCCTGACCTCGTTCCTCAACCTTGGCTTGGCCCCGCTCCTCAACCTTGGCTTGGCCCCGCTCCTCACGGCTCTCACTGTATTTTAGGATAGGTGAAAAATCAGTATGGAAATCTGCGGAATAGATCGTGAAATCTTGCTACCCTTTGAAACAATGCTTTTCAGTACAGAAAATGGCCAACACACACATCATTCTGGCCCACTGAAGACAATCGGGTAACCGAGGAGGGAAGGGCAGCTCGTACCAAGACAACTTAAGCGCCGACATATTCAAGTCTGCCAGTCGAGACTTACGATCACCAGCCAAACCCTCGAGCGGAGTCGATAGCGAATACCGACACAAATTCTGCAGACCCTGCATGATACCCACGATGAGAAGAGTTGTTATCTAAAAAGTAAATTGATCAACAAAATAGAATATGTAGGGCTAACATGCGCAATCTTGCAATTTCAAACTAAACCAAAAAGGAATGAAGATTGTGGAAACATGTACTTTGCTAGACGAGACATGGTTGAGAGTCTCTTCGAGCTCGATCCTGATTTCGGGATCATGTATATCGTTTAAGTATGACACTGCTTGATTGACCATGGCGATAACAGCCTGATAAAATCCAGACAGTTAAACAACTCGTCAAACAACTCGTCATCCCCGTACCATTACGTGTAACATCGCTGAGATTTAGTCGTAGGAATGCGGTCCATGCAAAGAACGATTGAATCCAAAACACTTAAAAATGCAAATACATTAGTTGCCCATTGCAGGGACGTGAAATCATCATCCTCACCTGCTTTAATTGGTCCGGACACTGAGAAAAAAACCGAATCTGTTTAATAAGCGTCTTCCAAGCCTGTGCCTCGTAACACAGTTGAAGAATAGAAACCACCACTCTTTGGATCCTTCGAGCATCAGAGGTACTTCGCAGTTCGGTTTCCAACTTCAACAGTTCTTCAATAGCCGCATCTAGTCTCTTTTCCTGCGCATGATTTTCCAGAACCACGAGGCATTCTTACACATTTTGACTTTCATACTGGGAGTAGTTCACTCCGGAATTAAAAAAAAAGACTCCCAGGCTGGTGTCCAGCATGAACTAGAGAAATTGTAACAAAACTTGAAAACCAATAGGGGGTGAAGTAAAGAAAAGACAAGAAGAGATACGAAGTCCGGTGAAATGCTAACGAGCAGAACTGTATTGGGTCAATAGATATCTAAGTATGGACATACGTAACTGGACTGAGAATCAATGTCGCGAAACGCGGTGGTATTGCATGATTGGAACAAGCTGGTTGTGGAAAAAAGCATTACAACTAGACTACCTTTCACAAGAATGTCGTCAGAGTTTTGATTAAACGATTACACTGCTTTCCGGAAGAATAGATATACCCCCCCTCCCCCTCCAGTAGTAAGTTTGCAAACTATGAGGCTTAGAGTCTGCCACGGTGCAGTAATAACCTCGCACAATGAATCGGATGCGTCACCGGAACACGATGAGAATTATGTTTATCGTTGGTGTTAAACAGATGAAGAACAGAGCAGCTATCTTGGTATTGCTTTCAGATCTATTTCTAGTATCCTTTCAAGTACGATTCGCTCGTAAGCGAAAATCAATGAAACATTTACCTGCTCAGAAATATACAATAATGTCCAAAATAAAGAGACACTTCAAAGGACTTCAGTTTGTCACTAAGCGTAAAAATGGGAAACCAGGCGAGACACAGAAGCTATAATTGTCGCCATAAGTCAAACTAGATCATAGAATGTCAGACACGCATGGACCAACCGAACAGCGACACAAGTCGTCTATGAAATCTATTTATCTTGCCCTCGGATTGGTGAAGGGTCGAAAACTCTTGACGGGTGCAATTGCTCATTTCACTTCAAGCCTTCACATGTTTGCCTCTGACACCATTTAAGTATGCGTACGAACCCCAAAAGGTTCAACCAATTTCCTAGCCAGGACTTCAAGTCTGCCATGGTAGTTTGAGTACACTGGAAACTAACCTGAATAGCGACGACTCGTTGCTCCTGAATAACCTTCTCAATTCTGCCATCTTCGAGATATTCTTTAATTGCAATGGCTCCTGTGTCCATCTCATTTTGAGTGACATTCATCATGTCCGGCTTTTAGATGCTATACGACGTCGTATGTAACACAAAAAAACCCTACGAGTTGTATTCTGCATATTAATGCGACGGCGGAAGCAAAGACAACCCAACAATCGCATTCTCCCACTGAAGGAGAGCGTCAGGACAGGTTGCTGAGGTCAACATGGCTTTGCGTGCAGTCACTCGCAGCATTCCTTGGCAGCGGTAATCACTAAATGCTGTCGACCGCAGCTAACATTAAAAGCCCTCGTATATCAAACAGCGCAGTTCATCGAACGCTGCAATAAGTAATCACAACGCCACAAAAGCGTCAACAGAACTCTCCCAAAGGAACTCTCTCTAAAGTGGTCTCAGATAATTTGGGAGAAGGAGACCAACTTGTCCAAATCCTTTCAAGTGCTAGTGACATCTCACAAGGCCACAGTACAAAAGCACCAAAATAGCTCGACCTCTGCAAGACAGGAAGCGTCACACGCTGACTGAAAGTCAGAGTTCTACGTCGTCACTCACCCCCGCGGTTAAGTCACAAAAACCGAACCACCAGTTGACGTTCCCCAAATTCCCGACTCATCTGCGCGACACAGTCTCTATCCACCTACCGCTACACCTCTCGCTCTCACGCTCGCTCTCTCTCTCTCGCCAGCTATCTCCGAGGAAAAAGTAACCCTCGGGTAATGGAATCCTGCACTAAACGCAACTACGACTCGGCTACAGTTAGGGAGTCACAAGAACTTCTTCCTCACAATCTGGTGAACAAAAGGACCGGAGAAATTTTGCAGCGGGGGAGGGGAGAAACTTCATGAGCGCGCTGCATTATTGAGGGAAATAGAGTCGAAACTGAAACAAAGCCGAAACCAGACGCTTAGTCGCGGTGGCAGTTGAGCAGAGAGTGCAAGGCAAGCGACGAAAGGGCGACGACACCCTCTCTCCCTCCCTCGAGCTCGACTTCCTCCTCTGTCTCTCTTTCTCTTTCTCCTTTGTCTTCGCCTTCACTCCCCACTCTCTTCCCTTCTCTTCGCTCTCCTCTCTTCTCCTCCTCTCCCTTTGTGTCATCGCTGCTGCTGCTGCCTCTCTGGCCATGGCCGGTCAAAAACCTCCCCTCCTTCCCTACCCCCCTGGTCCCCGTGTCATACCCGCTCGCCCCGCCCCCGTCCTGTCCTGTCGTGTCCTGTCCCGCCCGGGCAGCCCGCAAAAATGTCCCTCCCTCCCTCCACGGAAATTCCCCAGGAATCCAACTTCTCATTCATTCATTCATTCATTTATTCATCTATCTGTCTGTCTATAAGGGTTAAGATTTTGATCCACATCAACGAGTTTCATTCAAACATCCTCCATTCTGCAAAGCATCACACCACCAGATACGGACGGAGGGGGAGAGAGGGAGGGAACAATGCACACATGTATAACTCTAGCTCTCTCAATCTCTCTTTCCCTAAAAGCGAGTGCAGTGCAGTGTACTTCAGAATGAGAGCCATGCCCCCATAAATTGTCTCTCTTCTCTGCTCCTCCCCTCTCTCTCTCTCCCCCCACCTTCTATTCTTACTCCCCCACATGTTATCCACCCTAGAACACACACAGACACACACATCTCTCTTATATAAAAACAGCTCAAGGGGACAAATACATGGGACAAATCAGCTTTCTTATTCATTGCATGCCTCATAGTTTTTATCAAAAAAAAATCATCAAAAGTAATTCAAAATTGGATTTCACTCTTTACTCTCTTTGAATTAGTTAACAGCCATTGGGCAATTCCCTTTGAGTTAGTCAACAATCATCAAGCAACTCCCTCCATCAACTCTTAACTTTCTTCAAGTTAGCATTGATGTTTTAATTCTTTCAATGTAACTTGATCTGTTTAAACTTGGCTATTATTATAAACAATGTGAAATATTTGTGTGATTAGCATCGTTTTGTTGTTTAAATGTTTTTATATATTTATTTTTGCTTGGTAAATTTGCTATGTATTAGGTGGCATGTTTATAAAGTGGATTCATATTGTATTATGGCAAGGCTCAATTGATGGAAATTCTTGATATAATTCAATCTAAGTCTAAAGTTGGAACTCTTCTACATATGACCAATTTAATCAAAAGCTTAAATTACTAATATCAAATCATATTTTTTTTATTTAAATATTGTCACAAACATATATACTTACAATAATATTCATCTATATGATTAAGTAGAAGTAGGTAAAAGTAGATTTATTTCATAATATTTTTTAGAAAAGATTCTTAAAAGCTTCATAGACGCTGCTTATCCAACCTCAATTTTCCAATTGAGATTTAAACATAGATATTATTTCATTTTTTGTTGAGGAAAATAGTGTCAATTGAGGTTTAAATAGGAAACATGGGACGCTTTAGAATGTTGTGAGTCTTTGTGCAATACTATTATGTTCAAAGTTGTTATCTATCAAGATAGTTTAGGATGGCAGTACATACAAAAGAGGAGCCTAGAGTGAAGAGTGTGGGAAATATCTCAGACATGAGCATTAGATTGTTTATCTAACTATTAAGAATAATTAAAATTTTAAATTTTAATTTTTTATTAAATTATATATATCTGATAATTTAATAATATTATTTTAAATATTTATTAATTAAATTTATTATTTTAAAATAATATTATTGAATAATATTACTAAATTTAAATAAAATAATATTTATTATAAAATATTATTATAATTTAAATTTTATTTATTTAATATTTAATTAATATATTTGAATAATTAATTTTTATAATTTTTTTGTGGAAAATGGCAATGATTTTTACCATAATATTATATATATATATATATTTATTTATTTATATATTCATACATACATACATACATAACCAAATTAATAAAAACAAAAATAATTCCACATTCAACCACTCAATTGAATATACTGATTTTCTATTATATTATTATTATTTTTTAAACAAAAAAAATTAACATTATATTTTTATATATCATCTACGAGCCATTTTTAATCTTTAATTTCTCATTCTTATTCCATTTCAGGTATTTAAATGTAATGTACCTTTATTACATTTTTTTGTCTTTGATTTTTTATTCCATTTAATGATTGTAGATGATATGTGAATTCACAAATTCACATTCATGTTCCTGAAAAAAGAAAAAAGAAACATAATTTGTTTAATAATTAATTATGTTTATTTTTGAATTATATATAAATTAAATTTTACACTTTTTTCAAGTAATTATTTCTGAAAAGTTAGTAATTATAGATATTTTATTTAAATAATATTATAATTTTGATAATCTAAAATTAAATTAGAAGAATTTTTCGTACTTAATTTTTTATTCATAAAACAAAAATTTTGATATCATTTTTTAATAGAAAATATTATTAATATACTCAAATTTGTGATTCTTAAATTGATACAATACATGTTTTTAGAATTTGACATATACATTGATATATATATATATATATATATTCATAATAAAACCACAAAAACTATTAAAATATTGAAAGATCAAAAAAAGATCTTAAGATATTTTTTAATTGATTAAAAAAGTTAAACTTCTAAACATAAACTAAAATTAAACATAAACATAAGAATAAACATAAATTATTAGAAGGTTATGCAAAAATAATTATCCGGAATATTAAACTACCATTCTATCAAAAAATATGCAACTGATAGGAAGTAACATTACAATCTTGTAAAAATAAGAATAAGTTTAAGCAAAATCAAAGGAATCTCCAATCTTGTTGTTTATAAATTAAAACCTTTTTATCTTACAAATATATATATATATATATATATATATATATAATGGCAATCCAAGTTGCATAAATATTTTTATTATTGATAATTGAATTTACTATTTAATTGTTATTTTTTCAAATTCTCATTTTATTTTCTAAAATATCATTTATCATGTTTTTTTCATCAATATGATTATGCCAATAGTATATTGTGAATAGTTTATAATACTAATGTTTAAGATGAGTTTTAAATTAAGAATAGATTTAGTACTAAGTCAAGTAATTTTCTTTGCTAAAATGTTAAATTGGAAAGGTGTCAAACGGTACAAGAAATACAAGAAGAAATCAAATAAACTGTACCATGGTAACTAAATTAGAAGACTTAATGACATATCTCATGAATCAAAAAACAACAATAGATTGATAATGGTTTTTTTTTTTTCCAATAATATACATATATATATATATATATATATACACACACACACACATGATTGTACTATATTTTATTGTTATTTTCTTCATTAAAAATGATAGTTGTCAAATAATAATCATATAAACCTTAAAAAAAGAGTAAAAATAATTTACATTTAAAGCCTAACTGTCAATGCCATTGGTGACATTAGTGGCTTTACCAACTAAAGTTGTGCTAGTAGAAGTTAGTGTAGTAACAAGTAGTGGCTTTGTAACAAAAAAAAAAAGACATTGAGCGGTGCTTAGGAAATTTTTTAGGTACTTAAACATAATCAAAAAGATCTTGATGCTGTGTCTTTTGCCACTGATAGGAAGTTTGTGCAATGGTATCATAGTACCATTAGTTTTACAGAGCCTTAGAAGAACTCAAATTATATACATGATTGTAGACAGTGGCTATTAAAGGAATAAAAGAGTTGTTGATCACATAGGAGATTTGTATAAACTTGGTGCCATTTTGTTTTTTTGAAGTGTCCCGCACTACTTCAAAGGTGGTGTATACCTCCCTAGATGCATTAATAAGCCTCTGAAACAGTTCTTGGTGTGTGGTGTTGTGTTTCTGGTCTGCACAACCAAGGACTAACACTATCATATCATTCAAATCTCTCCTTGATCTACTCAAATCTAATGTAAAAATTCAATATTGTGTAAATTATTGAACAGTTTAAGTTTCTTGAAAAATAATGGATCAAATCCATCAACATGCTTCTAACAAAAATTATTCTGCAGAAAAAAAATTTAGTGAACACAAATCAGAAAATCACAGTAAAAATGAATTTCACAAATTCACAAAAATAGTGTAATTTTGATTTTTTAAATTAAATTATTATTATTATTATTATTTTTCCTTCTGAAAACAGACCCAGTAGATGTAAAGTAAAAAACTTTCATGGTCAATTATATGTGTATATGTGTAATTTTAAATTTTGTAAGATTAAAGAAATACAAAGGAAACAAATTAAATTCCAATTGAAAGGAACCCCTATTTTAACATGGACAGTTTCAAAGATTTTTCAAAAACAAGTTTTCTCTCTCATGTACATGATTTTCATGTTCAATGCACATTTAGTTTATTTAAAATATATTTTGATGTTCCAAAACATAGATGAAAAGCTTCACATTACATAAATACAATGTTGTAGTCTCGTTTTTGCAAATTTATAACTATGCCTTGTATATAACTTTTATTATTTATTTATTTATTTATTATTAAATATTTGTAAAGATCATAATTTTATGTGAAATAATTACATCTTCAGAGAATTAATGATAAATTTCAGAATAGTTATATGTGTATATATATATATATATATATATAGATATATGTATATACACATGTATATACACACACACACATATATATATAACATCAAAATACAATCTATTATAAGAGAAGATAAATTTAGTGTCTCATTGTTGAAAAAAAAAACAGTCAGTAGAACTTAGACAACTGTAACAATTACAAATACACAGTTTTTAAATTTGTATTTTACAGTTTTAAAATATCTTACATAAATTAACATAGTAGCTGCAATATATTATGGTGATTCAATTAAAACTTTATCAATAACATGGCTATTTTTCTTTATTATCAAAGTAACAAATCCATGATAAACATTTTAAAAAGCGTAATACTATAAAATTCAGTTTTGATGGATAATGTCTATAATTCAAATCTTCGATCATCTTCAAAATACCATAGATATACATCAGACCGTAAACTTTTGACACAGTACTGTAATTAGAAATTTTGTTCTCTTATGCTCTTGTGTAAACATCATATTTTACACATTATAATATGATGTGTAAAATAATATGTATATATATATATATATATATATATATATTGGTAAATGTCCTCACTTTATCACCGTTCTTCTTACCAGCATGCTTTTGGCAATTTGTATCCACTAGCCCCAATTCCTCATCCAAGGTTACAAATCAAACACATGCACATGCACATTTTAATTCAGTACTTTGAGAATACACCCAGCCCTAAATCCAAGATACTCACAAGTAAAATACAGGTTCAAAATAATTCACAACACTTTATGAAAGATCACAAAAGTTCATTAACATCCTGCACCCATGGTATCTAGCTATGGATACAAATAAATATAAAAAATATAAAAAATGACATTATATTGGTCATTGTGATGAAATACGGATCAACTGTTTAAGTTTTATTATTCTCTTAATATTCTCTCCATGACCCCCTGCTTAGCTTAGAATCAGAGCAGCGGAGGCCGTGTTGATAGTGATGTGCTTAACCGCGTTCATCGATGCTGCTGCTTCCAGCTGTTTTGCTGCTCCAGTTCTACGCCGCGATCGAAGCCCTGCAGCGTCTACAGAAAGAGGTCGCCGCTACTTGTCAGAGCAGTTATTGCGTGGAGGCACACGTCCAGTGCGGCATCATCGGGTGGGATCTGGCCGAGGGTGCCGTGTAGTAGTGGAAGCGTCTGGATCCCACCACCGTCATCTCATAAACATGTTGCTCAGTTCTGCAGATGCAACATGTCCTCCTCCTCATCACGGAATTCCTCTCCACTCGCTAATTGCGGTTGTTGTTGTTGTAAACAGTGCCATCATTTCGAGTGACTGGAAGTGAGTGAAGTTCCGGGTGCAATCACGTAGCTTATCTGATTTGGAGTAACCTGGCTGGCATTGCAGCTCGGGTTGTGCCTGGATCTAAATTTACTTGAACAACCAGTAGGCTAGGATTTATTGCCGCCGCTCAGTAGAATTTTACTGTTTCGTGTGTTCAAAACGAGATTCGCATGGTTACTAGACCATCGAGTGGCGTCCACAGTTCGTGTCCATGATGGGGTGCTGTGAGGGTTGCACCAGCGTCAAGTTCCAAAGCGCCAACCAACCGATGTGAATAACGTCATGGCCCTCTAGTGGACCATTGGATAGAACCTGACGTCAACGAGAAGAGGATCCAGTGTGAGCGTGAGGCCAGACTGTGTGCAGACGGAAGAGACAGAAATTTTTAAAAAGGAGGAGGCTTTTGCCATGCTGTGGCTTTTTTCTATCCACTGACTCAACTGATGAGTATACCTGTTCACTCCGTGGATGTACAAAAGGATTGCATCAAGGTGGGGTTCATTGTAGTCAAGTCTAGATTGATTCGAAAGGCGATTCAGGTACGAGTGTGCTGTGTGTGCCATCATAGCGAAGGTGAAGCCTGTCAGTTTAATAATACGAACTTCGCAGTAACAAATAATGGTGCAGAATAATGGAGGCGAGAATCATCGGTTTTTACGTACTCAAACTCAACATTCCGATTACACCGGCAGGATTGAGTGAGATGGACCCTTTTTACATTCCATTCCATTCCATTCCTGTCGACATTGCGATGAGAGGCCTCTCTCCATCAGAGAGGTCTGGACCTTGGGGTGAGATCCTCTGACCGGGTCCTCTACGACGTAACCAAAATTAAGGACGTGATCCAAGTCTCATATTCCAGTTGCTAATTCACGTTACGGAATCCATTGGTGATACGTGATTCGGGTCTCCATTGAAGTTCGCAAATTGAGATGTGTGAGATTTCTGGTATAAAGTTTTCATAACTTCAACTTTTGATTTTTTAAAAAAATTTTAAATTTGTTTCGTATTATTAAACTGATATATGAAGTGAGATGTTTGGTGGATTGAGGCCATTTAATTCAAGTTTGGTTGAAGTACAATGAGCGAGATCTACAAAATCGTTACAATCAGTAAAATTGGTGTACGAAAATTGACTCTCATTGACTTCATTTGCCACAAAAAGAGAAACAAATGGAAGAGGATGTGTTTGTACTTAAGATAGAAGATCGCAGATCAACTTTACCCAATTTGTGAATAAAATTCTTCTTGATATAATGAATCAAGATTAAAAAAAGAAAATTAAGTTAAAAATAATTATTTACTTCGTAGAAGTTTTTAAAAAATTAGCTTCAAAAGTTCTGTACCAATCAAATCACAGAAAATTTTTAGAACTTGATGTTGGAATAATCTGTTCATTTAAAAATATTACATAAGCCGAATCAAACTATATTATAGGACCTAAATTGCTTTGTTAAAAAATAAAACATTGATCTCTACAATCAAACAGTATAAACGTAGCATTAGAATTATTCAACCCTTTGTTATGGCAGCCACAATTGCTTTAGATTCTTATTATAAGTTAACCTAACAGAATCACCTCTTGAAAAATTGCCGTTGCACTAAGGAAACATACATTAAAAGATATTTGTTTCTATTATTAGAAATAAATAATTAATGGTATTCATAAAAAGTCAAATATACAAATGCAAATGTATGACTATACATGTAATAAATTATGTATATAATTTTTAAACCTCAATACAAATAAGAAGAATCTCAACTATTTTTTATTATGATTTAAATTTAATTAAAATTTTAAAATAATCAATAATAAATTCACTTTATACTTGATTATAATTTTAAGATATGATTGAATGATCTATAAGTATAATTGAAAGATTATAATATAATATTTTATTTTGTTATCCCTAATAAAGAAATTATAGAAACATCTCTTAATTTTTTCTTATTTAAAAAAATATAATTTAATCTAAAAAGGTACATTCTAAATATAAATTAAATATAATATTCAATAAATTCCTACAAAATTCAATTGTATCAAATCCTACAAAATAAATATTGTGGATAAGGATCTACAAAATTGGATTTTAAGAGGCAATGAGAGTTTCCATGAGCTTGAGGATATCTGCTCATTGGATTGGAGCAAATTCTTAAGAACAAATTCTAAGGAACAAATTCCAACAATTTTGTTAATTTAAAGAGCAAGTAAAAGGTTCAATAGGATGTTGTTGTTGTTGGACGATCAATACTAAGGTTGAGAAAAAAGAACACCATACAGAAAATTAGAAGTCTTTTTTCTTAATTGATAAATTAGATCCTTTTTTAATTTTTTGTGCTTTATTGTTAACCATCAAATTGTAATATTTATATAAAAATTAATAGGATCAACTATTAAATCAATAATAATTAAAATTTTCAAAATGCCTTAGAACTGATTATGGTTGGTTAGGATTTCATTAAGAATTATTTTAGGTTTATTTAGGATTTCATTAGAATTTAGTTAGAATTTATTTAGGATTTATTAATTGTTCTTTTAGGATTATTTAGCTTTATTTTGGATTTGGTTAAGATTTACTTAGATTAGGATATTATAAAGATATATTTAGGATTTTTTTAGGATTTCTTTATAATTTCTTTAATATTCTTTTTAGAGTTCTTTTATGATTTCTTTGATATTTTTTATGAATTATCAAATGATTCATTTAGGATTTCTTTTAGATTTTTTAGAATTTGATTAATATTTGACTATAATTGTTAAGATTTAATTAAATTTTTTTTAATAGTTTACTAAGATTGTTAGATTCTTGTTTATTACAAATACAACTTAACTTCCACAACCATGTGCACGGTGCATTCTCAAACAAGAAAATGCATAGTATGACAATGTAAAAGGTTTTAGTATTATTTGAGTTTATTTATAAATTAATTTATTTTATTTTTTAGTTGATGCTTCTTTAATAGTTGTTGTTTATTGAGTCAAAAAGGTAAAAATATTATTGTTCTTTTTGCTCAATGGTACAAGTTTCTATCTAGTAATAATAGTAATAATTTTTAAAAAATATTAAATTTATATATTTTTTGCAACATGTTGTTTCTAAATAACATGAGGATTGGCAAAGATCATGCTGATTCTTTACAATAATTGGCAGTTGTTGATTTTGTTCAATGAATATATTTATTTTTGAATAGTAATCAATTTATATCAAGTTTTTTATTGTTTTCTTTCCACTTCTCCTAGTAACTAATTTCAAAGCAATAAATTTATAAAATTTTATACAAGAAGTTGATGAATATTATAAAATCACATAATTTCACATATATAAAAAAATTCTTGATACTATATATATATATATATATATATATATCTATATATACACATTATTGTTGTTATAAACTCTTTTTGTTATAATTTAAAATCATTCTATCAAAAAATGGATTTTTAATTTGGATTGTTTATTTATTTTTTCTATAAGAAACTTAGTTAAATTAAAAGCATCTTTATAATCTTATGAATAAAATTAATAAAATTTTCTAATAATGGATTTGAATATATATAGTAATTTATTAAATTACTTATATAAATTATATTGACTTTCTTTAAAAAGTTACAATTCCTACTTTAAATCATCTTTCAAACTTTACCAAAATGATTTTTATTTTGATTTTTATTTGTATCTATAAGCACATGGATTAATTTTGAAAAATAAAACAAACTTGCATGTATCTTATTAAAATAATGTTAGTTTTTAAATAAAAGTAATTTAAAATTTTAATGTTAAAAATGTAATATGTAATTTTTAATACACTTCAAGCTTGCTTTCTTTACTATAATATTTTTGAAAATTATAATTACAAAAAATAAATAAGTACATTACATTTTAATATTTTATTAATAAAAAAATATGGGCATATTATTTACCTTAAAAAATTATGGAAATGCTCTTAATATTATGTAATTTTATTTAATCATAAAAAATATTTTTTTTATTGTGATTTCTTTTAAGAAAAGTTATTTTGATAAATATAAAATTAAAAATATACTTTTAAATTCGTTTAATTGTATGGCTTTTTACTTCAACAATAAAATCAAGGATTCCCAAAAACATATCTAAAACCACTTTTAAATATTGATAAGTTTTACAAAAGAATTTATCATATATATAGAAAAATGAACATATATATATATATATATATATATATATATATATTTGTATGTGTGTGTTTAAAAAAAACTAAAAATTATATGTAATCATGTATTGAAATTTAATACAATTAATTTTTTGTAGAAACAAGATTGGTTTTACAAAATAAATTTTCTCATATAATAATAAAAATATTGATAATAATAATAATTATAAAAATCATAATCATATGTAGCAGTCAAAAGAAGCATGTAAAAAGTGATTTTTTGTCAAAAAAATAATTAATTAAATTATTAAAATTATTAAAGTAAATATATATTCTATTTATAAATAAAAATAAATAAATATAAATAGATCTATTTTTAGGTATATATCTATATATATATTATTTTTATCAATAATTCTTTAAGAATAGTCAGTTTTTGATTTAGCAACTATAAACTACAATCTTACTACTATTTGATGCCCATGTCACGAATATATACATATAAACCAATAATTACCTATATAAAAGATAAAAGTATGTAAAAATAGGTTAGTTCCATAATATCTTCTAATGAAACTCCCTAGAAATTAGCTACGTTTCTAACCTAAAAAATCCGTACAAATTAGCCATATACCACACATGTTGGTAGCTTGAAGAAAAAGCCAATTATGAGACACATACATAGAAAACTTGTTTTATAAGCTAAAGCATGTGTCTTACAAAATCAATATATATATTAGAGGTTATACCAAATATCACTAGGTAGCTCCTAGTTACATAATATATAAGAGCAAGAGTGTAGCCATCTTCAGTCTTATCAATTCTTTTCTTACTTAAATTCTAGATTTAAGAGTCTTTTGTTTTCTTATCTTTTGGAAATAGCTATTCTAATTTTCTTTTAATACACATACTACTTTATTTCTATTTTTTTTTTTTTTTTTTTTTTTTTTTACATAGATTTCCTAAGTTTATGAATCATTTCTAATTCATGTTCTTGATAGATTGACAAGAATATACTTACAATATTAGAGCTCTGTCTTTTCTTGATTAAGAATAGATTATCTATTTCTTTTGATAAGACATAAGCACATTAGAAGTTGCAGATTACCCTCTTCTAAACTAATATTGTTGTTACTATCTTTTTTGTTCTCAAGTCCTCTCTTCTGCTTGTCTTAAGTAATATTAATTTTCTTTCTTCTAAATATTATCATGGCAAAGCTTGTTGAAATGAAAGGTGCAATGGCATAAATGCAAGAGCAATTGAGGGAGTTAATGCTTGCGATAGATTAATTCAGTTTAAGACTACAAAAAGCAACAAAAATGGTAGAAAGTGAAGATATAGATATGATGGGAGCTGCTTCAACATCTGCACTACATCATGTCCTTTTTCCTATGGTGGAATATCTTTCCATTACTAGAGAGCCAAGAGCTGCCTTGCTTGAGAAATTTGATGGTATAAAATCCAAGTTTTAAAGATTTATTAATTAAGTATAACTTATAATTAAACTTTAACTCCAAAGTTATCTAATTCCAATATCACAAGTTAGATTCATTGATACACTTCTTTCGGATTCAACATTATCGTGGTTTTCATCTTTTCTTGAACAATAAGATCTAATATTTGATAATTTGTAGGCTTTTTTGGTAGAATTTTCATCCATGTATAAAAAACATGATGCAACTCATGTGACAACCAATAAGATCTATATTTTGTGATAAGACAATTGATCCATAATATTATGTACTTCAAAATTTTGACAACTTGCAACTGATATCAAGTGAAATGATGTTGCATTTATTAGCCAATTTTTCTATAGATTATAATATAAGGTAAACAAATTGATGCTTAACTTACTTGATCCTCAAACATTGAGTCATGCAATTGACTTTGCTATGAAGAGTCACAATTGACTTTTTGAATTTTAATCTAAGAGTTGGATAAGTAAGCATCAATATTACTATGCCTTTTCAACACATACATTCAGAAGTAAAGGATATGTAAATTGATGCAATACATTTTAAACATCTTACTAGCAAGAAAAAACTTATTGCCGTTAAGAAGGATTGTATTTACATTGTAGAGAACCTAAGTACATTGCCAGTTCTTCTTGAACTTCTTGTTAGATCTCAAGTCTGTATTTTTGTGTCCATGACAGTTTGTTGAGATTGCACTCACCTCAGATATCAGAGCTAGTTTCTTCTTTGTTAGAGTGTGGATTACCCCTCTGCTTGGAACTGTACTAGCATTTTAGAGGTTGCGGATTACCCTCCTCTAAACTGATACTTCTTTTGTTACAATATTGGAGTCTTATTCTTCTTGAAGAGAGTCGATTACCCCTTTTCTTGAAGCTCTTAAGGCATTTTAGAGGTTGTGGAGTACCCTCCTCTAAACCAATATTGTCTTCTTATAGAGTCATTTCTGTCCTCCTCTTAGAATGGCCGGGGGCCAAGACATTAGTATGACGGAAAGTTCAGAGTCCAAGTTAGATGCTATCATGAATGCCCTCGCTACGTTATCGCAAAGAATTGCAGAGATTGAAGGAGTCGTGGCAAGGCTTCATAATGGTGGAGCATCTCGGATGGCACAATCTAGGTTGCACCAGCCTCAAACTTCTGCACTTGGAGAAGCAACTTTGCCTCAGGTTCAACAAGCACCACTGGTTCTATAACATAAGGAGCCCCGAGTTAGCCTTCCGGACAAGATTAATGGTATGCGTTCTAAGTTTTGAGGATTCGTCAACCAAATCAGGTTGATAGCAATTTTACAGCCCGAACGCTATCCAACGGAGGAGTCACGTGTTGGGCTTGTTGGAACCTTACTTACAGGACAAGCTCTATCATGGTTTGCTCCTTTATTTGAGAAACGATCGTCCATACTAAACAACTTTGAAACCTTTTTGGAGGCGTTTGCGGAAGCATTTGGTGAACATGACAAGGTTCGATGGGCTACAACAAAGATCCGGTCACTACGACAAGGGATGCGTTCTACATCAATCTATGCATCGGATTTTAGGCAATTAGCATGCGACATCAATTGGGACGAAGAAGCGTTGATGAGTCAATTCTATTGGGGGTTTAAAGGAAGATGTGAAGGATTTGCTGTTAACTCTTCCTGATCTACAAACGCTCAACGAAGCTATTAGCCTAGCTGTGAAGTGTGATAACCGCCTATTCCAACGTCATCAAGACTAACGTTCAAGACAACATATGAATCGCCAGACCCCAACTATGTCGGTAAGTAGCGTGAATTCACATTCAGAGGTAGAAGACATGCAAATTGATGCGGTACGTGACAAATCTCTTACTCTAGAAGAAAAAAAAGCGACGTATGGAGGAAGGTCTATGCTTGTATTGCGGTGAAGAAGGCCAAAAAGTTGAAAACTGCCCCAAGAAGCAAAATCAATATATTGTCAGGACTAGAGGCAAGTTTATTCAGAAAAACGAGGATGCCCAGCCACAATAGGAACCGTGCGGCTGGACAGTGAAATATTGCAACAACAACCAGGTTCCTTTCTTTCTACTCAACCTGCCCTTTGCTTTACAATCCTTTTACTTATTAGCCCTCAAAAACTGAGAACCTTAGCGTTATTAGATTCAAGAGCATTTGCTTGTTTCTTAGACGAAGAATTTGCAAAGCTTCATAAGATCCCTTTAGTACAAAAATCCAAACCTGTTCACGTTGAGGTCATAGATGGACAACCTTTATTGTCTGGTACTGTCACCCATGAATCAGAACCTATAGAAGTGACGTTTAAGGGCCATAGTAGTCAAATTATTTTCAATATTATTAGAATCCCATCAAATCCTATTATTCTTGGACTTTCTTGGTTGAAAAAGTATAATCCATCCATAGATTGGAGGTTGCGGAAGATGACTTTTCCCACAAAACCACCCAAGAGCAAGCTTAGTAGAAAACCCCAAATAGAGAAATCCTTATTCATTGGAGCAAGAGCGTTTATAAGATCGTCCAAGGAAGGCACACCATTTGTCATTTATGCGACTCGAACTACCGGGGAGAAGATCTCGACAACAAGTATACCAGAGCAATATAAGGATTTGAAAGACGTGTTTCAAAAAAAAAATGCCGACACACTACCGAAACACAGACCATATGATTGCGCCATAGACTTGCAGGAAGGAGCACAACCGCCTTTTGGCCTAATCTACAATCTATCGCAGACGGAGTTGGCGGAGTTGCAGAAGTACATCGATGAGAATCTAGCCAAGAACTTCATCCGTCATTCAAAATCGTCAGCTGGAGCACCTATCTTATTTGTGAAGAAGAAAGATGGCTCATTACGGATGTGCGTGGACAATCGAGGCGTCAACAAAGTAACAAAGAAGAATCGTTATCTGTTATTCTTAATTTTTGGTCTCTTAAAACAACTTGGACATGCAAGGATCTTTACAAAAATTGATCTAAGGGGAGCTTACAACCTCGTACGAATCAAGGAAGGAGATGAGTGGAAGACAGCGTTCCGTACAAGATATGGCCATTTTGAGTATAATGTCATGCCCTTAAGTCTTACCAATATTCCAGCGGTCTTTCAACATATGATGAATGATATTTTCCGAGAGTACCTTGATGATTTTGTTGTCATCTATTTGGATGATATTTTGATATTCTCCAAAAATGAGTAAGAGCATAAAAAATATATTCGTTTATTCTTGGAGAAACTACGCGAGCAAAGATTATATGCCAAGTTGTGGAAGTGTTTATTTCACCAAATAGAGATGGAGTTTTTGGGGTATGTTGCGACTACGGTGTCGTATTACATGCTTTCCTGCTGGAGAACGCGCCGGGCGTCTGGTTGTAGAAGGTAGTATGGAGATTCGTCGATAGTCAAGCAGTCTATCAGTTTTTGACTGCTGGAATATAAACGACTGCAACAATGTACCGTAAATCTATACAGATGCTCTTCGACTGCTTGTCGAAGTCTTTTTTTTGCCCCAGCCGATAGGTCTCTAGACGTTACAGAGATCCCTGAACAACCCAATCTGCTAATCTTCGATACTGCTTTATACTTACGATCTTGTATCCACTGACTGTCCTGTTAGATTAATCCAATAAATTTCATTCACTCCGCATACTCAATCCTATAGACACCCCTTTAATCCTTCAATCACAGACGTAACTCGATTTTACAAAACAGTCAAGAGTATTCAAACCCACTTCATTTAAAAATCCCAATTCACCATTACAACACTGATTTCAGTAGCGATTGCCTCAGTCTTCCCAAAACTCTACGAAGAAGAAAAATCCAAATTCTATGTCTTTCCTTCTCTGACCCGAAGCATGAAGCTCCTCTCTCTAATTCCCTTGATCTTCAAAAACCTCCAATGAAAACCGAACTGGTAACCTTGCAGAAGCTTGAAAACTAGCTTCCCCCCCGATTCCCCGAAAAAAAAGAAAAAAAACCTCCCTCCCTAAAACTATATTCTCCCCTAACCTTATCCTCTGAATTTCTTCAATCTTCCATCTTAGATCCAAAATTGGCTCCCGCCGTCAGAGCTTAGATCCGAAATTGGCTCACGTCATCAAGGCCTTCTCCTCCGTTTTTACCTTTAAGAGATCCATTTACCGTAAACAACGTTCCTTGAAACGACACAGAGAACAGGACAGCCCGAAACAGAATTGAAACCCCATAATCGGGACCACATTGAGTCGCCCGATCAATTCAGGTCCTATATTGGGAAAGATGCCCGTAGTACCCTGATGTTCCCGTAATTGGGTCAAATTCGTCCTCGCGTCAGATTGGCTAAGACCCATAGTAAGACCTGAATTTCCAGTAATTAGACTGCATTGGATTGACCGGCCAATTAAGGTCTCATATTGGATAAGAGGACCCGGATTGGATTATCGAAATTGGATCCAATTGGCTCCTCGAACCCGTCGTGTGAATTGGTCCTTCTCTTCCTGCTGACTCCCGTTATTGGAATCGAATGGAGCATTTTAGTATGCCCCGGCTGACGGTAACGGAGTGACTGAACCTGACTACTCAGTATTTGTACTGGAGTTGGTCGATGCTCCTAATATTTGAGGTAGCTGAATATTAATAAAATTCCCCTTTCTTTTTATTTTCACTGTATACTCGTGTTACAACACGACATCCACCCTCTCTGAACCTGTGCATCCTCCGGTATGTACCAATTTATCCAATTGCTGTTTGATTCAGAATATATCCTCTACGTCTTTGTCCAGTTCGTCCTTCATTAAGGTCTTCCACATTCATCTCCGCGTGTCTTCGTTTAATTATTTTTACTCGCTTCCCTGCAATTGGTATTTTCAATTTTGTACCATCTAACTCCCGTAATGAGTAAGTCGCATTATCATGAACAGTTGTTACAACATATGGTCCAAACCAACGTTTTGAAATTTTCCGCAAAGTACTATGTTGATTATCCACACTATTGTCATAAACAAGTACCCTGTCACCTTCCTCGATTGCTTTTGGTCTCAATCGATGTTGCTTATCGAATCGCGCCTTGTTTTGTAACCTTGCTCTTTTTAACCTTTCCAATGCTATCTGGACATCTTCCGTTCTTTGCTCCAATTGTCGAATCCTAATAGCCAGAAGTTCTTCTCTTGTCAATCCATCTTCCCATAGTAGCATACTCCAAGTAAGTGCCTTCTCTTCAATCGGCATAATTGATTTTTGAGGTGTCATAAGTTCTACTGGCATATATCTTGTCACCGAACTATGTGTTGTTCGATCAGCCCATAATGCAAATGACAAAAGCCGTGGCCACTCTTTAACCTTCCGATTACAAGCTTTAACCAATGCTTTCACAATCGGCGGGTGACCGCGTTCGCTTTTCGCATTCCCTTCCGGATTATAAGCAGTAGTCAGTGATAGTTTAACTCCACATTTCTCAAAGAACTTACGAGCTTCTTGTGCATTTAATTCTCCACGATCTGGAGTGATTTTTCCAACGCACCCGTAACGGCAAATGACATCTTCAAGCAAAAACCTACAAATCCCCTCTGTTGATTTTGTCCTCAATGCTCTTCCTTCTACTTGATTTGATAAATCTTCACGAGCTAAAACCAAATATCTCATCTGCCATAACCCAACCGGCATAATAACCAAATCAACAACCCATTTAAAATGAATAGCCAGAGGATACGTAGGATGAAGACCATCTTGATGTCGGATATTAGAATACGATTGACAGATTTCACATGACTCTACAAATGAGAGCACATCTCGATACATATTTTTCCACCAATATCGTTCCTTGAGTTTAGCAAAAGTAGCCTAGATTTCTCTATGCCCTGTCCATAAACTATCATGAAACTCCTTTAATAATTTTAGTTTTTCTTCTAATTGCCTATCACTCGTCGTGGCATCCCAATTCCTTTCTTCGGTCTCTTCCATAAGAATCCATCTCGAAGTAAAAATCCATATGCTTTTTTTCTTATTTGTTTGAATTTTTCTATAGACCAATTCCCCTGTTTAGACAAGGTATTCAAATAATGACCAATATCCAATAATTCTCCTTCATAAGATTCTTCAAGAAATAGCTTGTCTTCTGTGTTGAGATTTGATATTGAATAGAATTTCAATCCGACATCATCAATGTCTTCAACCATTTCGTCCTCCCTCTCGTATCCTGCTCGAGATAGCATGTCTACTACTAAATTGTCCTTCCCAGTGATATGCTTAAATTCAGGATTTATTGATTTAATATAAGCAATCCATTTCAACATTGCAATATTTGGCATTGAACAGTTAATAATCATTCCAAGCAATGGCAAGCAATCTGTTTCAATTACTACTACTGCCCCAATCAAATAGTCCTTTAGCTTTCATAGCCGAAACGACTCCCCAAAGTTCTCTTTTGACTTGTGAATATGCACGCTGACGAATACTTAAAACTTTAGCCCCAAATCAAACTGCAAATCTACTCCCATTTGAATCATGTTGACCCACAGCCCATCCAACGGCAATTGGACTAGCGTCCACAGTAAGAATCACTGGTCTATTGTACTTATAATCAACCTTCCTCAATATTGGAGGTGACATCAATAATTTCTTCAATCTTTGCATTGCCTGAAAATGCCTTTCTTTCCATTCAAATCGGTAACCCTTGCGTAACAGTTCATATAATGGATCCGCTATGTGAGCAAAATGAGGGATCCAGATTCGATAAAATACACATCCACCCAAAAACTTGCGAACCTCTGTTAAAGAATCACAATCCTCTTTCATCCTTCCAATTGCATCAACTTTAGTCGGATCTGGTTTTCTTCCGTAAGATCCGCATAAATGTCCAACAATTACAACCTCTCGCACTTCAAATATGGACTTCATACCCGATAATGTAAGATGAACTTCTCCAAGCCGAGTTAAAATCTTTTCACAATCTTGTATATGATGAACAACATATTTGCGACACCCCCTCGTATCTAAAGTTTCATCCTTGTCTCCTTCTCTGTACCCTTTTATAGGAACATCATCCAGAAAAGGCATAGTCTTTTCCGGAATAAAATCTCTCAATACCTTATTCATCTCATTCATCATATGCGCAATTGAGTTGGTCGCGCCTTGAGGAAGAGTGTACATTCTAACCAATCCAAGTGGTGTCCTTATTGTTGTCATATCTCTACTTCCTTCGGCAAGTTGAAATTGATCATAACCTGAATACAAATCACCCATTGAATAGATCGCCCTTCCAGCAAACGCCTCAGCAAATTCATCCACAATAGGTCCAATTCCTGCAATCCTGACAGTTACTGCATTCACCGGTTGCATATCTTGAATAAATCGTAGTGACCCATTCTTCTTAGGTACCGTAAACCATCGACTAGAATACGGCGCAAATGAAGGTTCCAATATTTTCATCTTTATCTTTTCTTTCAATAGTTCCACCGATTTAGGTAAATGTATCCTCGATACTGGAATCGGACTTAGATTCCAAGGTACATGCGGTACAGTGAAGATAACCATAGGTGTTATAATATTTGGATCCACACACCCAATTTCATGAGATTCGAAGGCAAACGATCTACCTTGTTTAGCCAACATCTTTTTGAAGCAAGTAATTTCCTCCGGCAATAAAGAACCATCAGAACCAATCTTCAATTCTTCAAAAGTCTCTTCAGTAAACTGATGTCCAATACTCATTAGATCTCTTAAACTTGCTTCTTTTGATGCTTCTCCCATTTGTTCTTTAGAATCCTCTGGTAATAGTCTTGCAACAAGCTTTACCTTCTTATCTATCGTTTTATATCTCGACTCTACAGTGACTTTTGGTGCTTGAAAAGATTCAAGCATGGTATAAACCTCTCTCGAATGAATCTCAACAATCTTATCATTATCCCCTAACCCAATAGATGTAATCAATTCCAATGAATCTTCTAATCCATTTTCTTCATAAACACCCAAAATCCTCTCATCATCTTGCAATGTACCTATCTTGTGTAATTGTCCTTCAATATCATATAATCTTTTTCTTTCTTTTCTTTTAAAATCATCAACTTTTTTATACATAATATTTCCATTCTCCAATATACCAATAAAACTCGCATCAAAGGCACCTTCATCTCGCGAGAGTACCTCCTCTTTTGTACCTCCATAATCTCGCTTTACAGTGGTACCTCCCCAAAATCCTTAAATCCTTCAACAATCTTTGGCAATGGTTTCTCACTCAACCTATCTCGATTCCGTTCATGGTTAGGAGGTACTGTTAGAAATTATACAGCTTTCCTCCCATCTTCGCTCCGTACTCTTGCATAAGCAGAACCATCGTCAAGTACTTTTGTTTCCATCCGTGTTGCCGTGATATAAGATTGTCCTAAAATCAATGGATAAGACGTTGTATCTTGAACGAAGAAATGTTGCTCCGTCGCAACATCCCTAATCCGAATTTTGACATCTGGACAAGCTCCATATAATTCGCCTCGTGTGTTATTAGCTATTCGTATTGCCCATCCATGTTCCATATCAATTGGCCATTTTTGCTTCTTATAAAGATCTTTAGACATGAGATTTATTTCTGAACCATGGTCCACCAAGGCAACTATTGGTTCTTCTATATCTCCTACCTTCACCAATACCTCAGTAGTTGCCCTTGCCCAATGCTTTCGAGTATAATGGCTCAAAGTTTCTATTCCTTGTCACTAGAATCTTCAAAACGTACTCGCTGATTATACTCATTCTTTTCATTTGTTGGTTGCTTGTAACCAATATCAACCTCTTCTTCATCTCTACATATTCTTGCATCAATAGCATGACTCATTCCAGTTTCGCTCATTAATTGCCTCTTTCGCTTAATGCTGTCAATGATAACATCATGAAACTCCTTCTTTGCAATTCTCAAGACTTCTTTCAATGTGAATTCTACCTTAGCGTTTAATATACGTTCTTCCAACACCCCTTTCAAATTTGTTGCCGCTTCAATGTCAAAAAGTAGCTAATAAGCAATTGATTTGCCCTTATCTTTTGTCTCCGTTGTTTTCTCTTTCAATGATGTTGAGGTATCCTTTACAGGCAATTCTTGTGAAGCTGCCTCCCGAGCCTTGTCTCCTCGAGTTTGTCTCTAAAAAGAATTTCCTTCTCTAGTATCATCAAAATTTCCTCGTCTCTTTTCTTCCATCAAAGCTTCATGTTGGCTCTTAGCAATATATGCATGAACTGAACGAGACTCAACAGGACCCTCCCAACCTGTTCTTCCTCGTATTGTAACTGCAGTTCTCAATAACGCTTCTCGAGGTAATTTCCCTTCTTGCATTGTAGAAACGGCAGAAGCCCAAAACTCACTAGTTTCTGTACTTCCACCAATTTCATCATCTACTCTAGCACCATAACTTGCACTTTCTCGTACTACTGTTTCATGCTCTTTTAAGTAATCTTGAACCAATGCTCTCATTCCTCCCTTGCCAAAATTGGTTTGAAGAAGATCCTCCCTATCTTTCAATACTATCTTCCCATCTTTCCAGCAAATAATTCCCTGCCGTATCATATTATTAAATTCACTGCAATCTTTTCTAGTGTGTGAAGCATCATCACATCAAATGCATCTTTGTACATATCCTTGTTTTGAAACATTCTTCAAATTATTTATAGAAGTATTTTCTTCAAGTCTTGCCAATTTGATTTGAAGATCTCGCATTCTTCGTATAATTTCTTCCATACCCATTATCTGCTTTCTTTGACAAGGATGTCGAAGGTTGAACTGCAGGCATTGTCGGTGGTGTTGTACGTACTGGAGCTTTCGGTGCTTGTACTGTTTTCGGAATATTGCTCCTATCCTTCCTCCTTTCTTTTTTTGTAAGCAACCCCACCGCATCTTCAATGTTCTTCCACTTCGTTGTCAATCCTTCATCTTCTTCTTTGTCTTCAAGAAGAGGTTCTAATTTCTCTTGCAATTCTCCATCAGCAGCTTGAAGAAATAGATCAACTTTGTTTGGCTCCAATGTCAATTTTTCTACCTTCGATAATTGAGAGTACTGCCTCTCAAATTCCCTTAGTAGCTCTGTTGCTTACAAATTCTTATTGGGCCGTTCAATCCATTCCAGAAACAGCTTCTTAGTAACGCGATCAGCATCTTCTAAGAAATATTCGTCTTTCAATGCATGTGAAAAAACCTCCCATGAATTCCCACAACGATCCGTAATCGATGTAATGTGGTCCCTTATCTCGGGTATCGTGGCAAGTCCAAATAGTGCAACCATTTTCTTCTCAGAAACCCGATTTAATTCCATTTCACGAACATAACATCTTAAATACCTTAAAATATTCCTCCCATCAAATTGATCAATTTTATTGACCACTGCTTGCAATGCTTTGGTTGCCAAAGCTTCCTTTCGATCATTGCTTTGCTGTTGCTGCATTGACAATGAGAAGGCTTGAAACAAACTAGCAATAGACGGATCCATGTGCATTCCTTGTCTTTGGATGACTCTCCACCAGAAACTTCTCCCAAAAATCTTTAAAAATTTTTATTTTTGTTTTCCATAAAAATAAAGATAAAATCAACCGAAATCCAATACCTTCTACCTCAAGCTTTCACGTCGGATTCACCACTTATGTCGTATTACGTGCTTTCCTGCTGGAGAACGCGCCGGGCGTCTAGCTGTAGAAGGTAGTATGGAGATTCGTCGATAGTCAAGCAGTCTATCAGTTTTTGACTGCTGGAATATAAATAACTGCAAGAATATACCCTAAATCTATACAGATGCTCTTCGACTACTTGTCGAAGTCTTTTTTTTGCCTCAGCCGATAGGTCGTTAGACGTTACAGAGATCCCTGAACAACCCAATCTGCTAATCTTCGATACTGCTTTGTACTTACGATCTTGTATCCACTGACTGTCCTGTTAGATTAATCCAATAAATTTCATTCACTCCGCATACTCAATCCTATAGAGACCCCTTTAATCCTTCAATCACAGACGTAACTTGATTTTACAAAACAGTCAAGAGTATTCAAATCCACTTCATTTAAAAATCCCGATTCACTATTACAACACTGATTTCAGCAGCGATTGCCTCAGTCTTCCCAAAACTCTACGAAGAAGAAAAATCCAAATTCTATGTCTTTCCTTCTCTGACCCGAAGCATGAAGCTCTTCTCTCTAATTCCCTTGATCTTCAAAAACCTCCAATGAAAACCAAACTGGTAACCTTGCAGAAGCTTGAAAACTAGCTTCCCCCCCGATTCCCCGAAAAAAAAGAAAAAAAACCTCCCTCCCTAAAACTATATTCTCCCCTAACCTTATCCTCTGAATTTCTTCAATCTTCCATCTTAGATCCGAAATTGGCTCCCGCCGTCAGAGCTTAGATCCGAAATTGGCTCACGTCATCAAGGCCTTCTCCTCCGTTTTTACCTTTAAGAGATCCATTTACCGTAAACAACGTTCCCTGAAACGGCACAGAGAACAGGACAACCCGAAACAGAATCAAACCCCGTAATCGGGCCCACATTGAGTCGCCCGATCAATTCAGGTCCTATATTGGGAAAGATGCCCGTAGTAACCTAGATGTTCCCATAATTGGGTCAAATTGGTCCTCGCGTCAGATTGGCTAAGACCCATAGTAAGACCTGGATTTCCCGTAATTAGACTGCATTGGATTGACTGGCCAATTAAGGTCTCATATTGGATAAGAAGACCCGGATTGGATTATCGAAATTGGATCTAGTTGGCTCCTCGAACCCGTCGTGTGAATTGATCCTTCTATTCCTGCTGACTCCCGTTATTGGAATCGAACGGAGCATTTCAGTATGCCCCGGCTGACTGTAACGGAGTGACTGAACCTGATCACTCAATATTTGTACTAGAGTTGGTCGATGCTCCCAATATTCGAGGTAACTGAATATTAATAAAATTCCCCTTTCTTTTTATTTTCACTGTATACTCGTGTTACAACACGACAACAAAAGGCTTGAAGATGGATCCCAAGAAGGTGGAAGCAATCGTGTCTTGGGAGGTTTCGAAGACGGTTAGAGACGTACAATGCTTTCTTAGTTTTGCTAACTTCTATCGGATCTTTTTAAAAAATTACTCTCAAGTTGCTGCTCCCCTTACTTGGTTGCCATGCAAGGATAAGTTGGAATGGGGACCTCTAGCAGAGAAGGCGTTTCAAGACCTGAAGTCCGCATTTACTACGGCTCCAATCTTGATACATCCAAACTTTTCAAAGGCCTTTAATTTAGAAACTGATGATTCGGATTTTGCTTTAGGAGCTGTACTTTTACAAATGGGAGAAGACAAGAAGCTCCATCCGGTTGCATTCTATTCTCAAAAGTTCTCTGCTGCTGAAATCAATTATTAGATCCACGATAAGGAACTTCTTGCTCTAGTGGATTCTTTCCAAGAATGGCGTCACTTTCTTAAAGGAGCTGCACATCCAGTGATCATATATACAGATCACAAGAATTTGGAGTATTTCATGTCGGCTTGAGTTCTAAATCGACCTCAAGCTCAGTGGAGTATGTTGCTATCTAGGTTCGATTTTGTTATCACTTATCGACCATGAAAGCAGCAAGGCCTATCTGATGCCTTATCGAGGAGATCGTATCTTGTACCAAAGGATGGAGAAGTAGCGTTTGATCAACAATGCACGACATTGTTGAAGCCAAAATAATTTCAACTTTGCGCTACTATTTTGCCAATTGATATTGACTTCCTGAATCAGGTATGTATCGTGACCATTGAAGATTCAGTAGCCATTGATATTAAGTAGCGTACTAATGATGATAAGTTCAAGGTGGAGGGAGATCTTTTATACTTTGAGGAGCGGTTATATATCCCAAAAGAACCAGCACGACTCCGAGTTCTTCAATCTCACCATGATTTTCTAACTGCGGGACATTTTGGATTCAACAAGACTTTGGAGCTTATTTCTCGAGATTTTTGGTGGCCCCAAATGTGGAAGGATGTGAAAGATTTGGTCCTCTCTTGCGACATCTGTTCAAGATCCAAGAATCCTCGGCATCGCCTTTATGGACTCCTGCAGCCATTGCCGATTCCAAGTCGACCATGCTCTTCAATATCCATGGACTACATAACGGACCTGCCATCATCGAACTCATTTGACAACATCTTTATTGTGGTAGATCGGCTTACAAAAATTGCACACTTTGTCTCTTGCAAGAAAACATCATCCAATGAAGTCACAGCAAGGCTCTTTCTCGATAATGTGTATCGTTATCATGGACTACTAGATGATATCATATCAGATCGAGGAACCCAGTTCGTATCAAAGTTTTGGAGATCTCTCTTTTAGATACTAAAGGTGGATATCAAGCTTTCTTCGGCTTTTCATCCTCAAACTGACGGCCAAACGGAATGGGTGAACCAAGTCTTGGAACAATACTTACGATGCAGCATCCACTATCAGCAAGACGATTGGACCACATATCTGCCACTAGCCGAGTTTGCATATAACAACACCCTCCATGCGTCGATTCAATACACATCATTCTTTTCGAATTATGGGTATCATCCGAAGCTTGATTTATTGAGTCCATCAACAAATAACAATCCAGCAGCTGAAAGATTTGCGAAACAACTATCAGAACTTCAAAATATGTTGAAGCTTCAATTACAATCTGCTCAAGAATCCTACAAGGCGTTTGCAGATAGATTTTTGAATCAAGCACCTACTTTCAAAATAGGAGATAAAGCATGGCTTTTTCGACTGAATATCAAGACCAAGCGACCATGTGATAAGTTGGACTATCGAAGATTGAGACCATTTATCATCGAGAAGCAAATCAATCCAGTGGCGTTGTCGTATTACGTGCTTTCCTACTCGAGAACGCGCCGGGCGTCTAGCTGTAGAAGGTAGTATGGAGATTCGCCAATAGTCAAGCAATCTATCCATTTTTGACTGCTGGAATATAAACAACTACAAGAATATATCATAAATCTATACGGATGCCCTTTGACTGCTTATTGAATTTCTTTTTGCCCCAGCACGTAGGTCTGTAGACGTTAGAGAGAACCCCGAACAACCCAATCTGCTAATCTTCGATACTGCTTTGTACTTACGATCTTGTATCCACTAACTATCTTGTTAGATTAACCTAATAAATTTCATTCACTCGGCATACTCAATCCTATAGACATCCTTTTAATTCTTCAATCACAGACGTAACTCGATTTCACAAAACAGTCAAGAGTAATCAAACCCACTTCATTAAAAAATCCCAATTCACCATTACAACACTGACTTCATCAACGATTGCCTCAGTCTTCCCAAAACTCTATGAAGAAGAAAAATCCAATTCTCCGTCTTTTCTTCCCCGACCCGAAGCATGAAGCTCCTCTCTCTAATTCCCTTTGATCTCCAAAAACCTCCAATGAAACCGAACTAGTAACCTTGAAAAGAGCTTGAAGCTAGCTCTTCGATCCCAAAAAAACCCCCCAAAAAACTTATTCTCCCCCTAACCTTATCCTCTGAATTTCTTCAATCTTTCGTCTTGGATCCGGAATTGGCTCCCATCGTCAGAGCTTAGATCCGAAATTGGCTCCCGCCATCAGAGCTTTTCTCCTCTGTTTTTACTTTTAAGAGATCCATTTACCAAAAACAACGTTCCCTGAAACGGCACAGAGAATAGGATAGCCTGAAACAGAATCGAAATCCCGTACTCGGGTCCACATTGAGTCGCCCGACCAATTTAGGTCTCATATTGGGTAAGATGCCCATAGTAACCTGGATGTTTGCATAATTGGGTCCAATTGGTCCTCGCGTCAAATTTGATAAGACCCGTAGTAAGACATGGATTTTTCCATAATTAGACTGCATTGGATTGCCCGACCAATTCAGGTCTCATATTGGACAAGAGGACTCGTAGTAACTTGGATGTTCATGTAATTAGGTCTGCATTGGCTTGCCTGACTAATTCAGGTCTCATATTGGATAAGAGTCCAGTAGTAAGACCCGGATTTCCCCGTAATTAGACTGCATTGGGTTGCCCAGCCAATTCAGGTCTCATATTGAATAAGAGGACCAGTAGTAACCTCGATGTTTGGGTAATTAGGTCTGCATTGGGTTGCCTGACTAATTCAAGTCTCATATTTGGTAAGAGGACCCGGATTGGATTCTCGAAATTGGATCTAATTGGCTCTTCGAAACACGCTCATCCGTCGCGTGAATTGGTCCTTTCCCTTCCTGCTGACTCCCGTTATTAGAACCGAATGGAGCATTTCAATATGCCTCGACTGACTGTAACGAGGTGACTGAACTTGGCCACTCAATATTTGCACAAGAGTTGGTCATTGCTCCTAATATTCGAGGTAACTGAATATTAATAAAAGTCCCTTTTCTTTAAATTTTTATGGTATACTCGTGTTACAGCACGACATCCACCCTCTCTGAACTTGTGCATCCTCCGGTATGCATCAATTTACCCAATTACTATTTGTTTCAGAATATATCCTCTACGTCTTTGTCATATTCATCTTCGTCACCTTTATTATCCAAATCACTTTCATCTTCTTGCTGCTGAATCTCTATACCTTCATTAAGGTTTTCCATATTCATCTTTGCGTGTCTTCGTTTGAATATTTTTACTCGCTTCCGTGCAATTGGTATTTTCAATTTTGTACCATCTAACTCCCGTAATGAGTAAGTCACATTATCATGAACAGTTGTTACAACATATGGTCCAAACCAACGTTTTGAAAATTTCCGCAAAGTACTATGTTGATTATCCAGACTATTGTCTTAAACAAGTACCTAGTCACCTTCTTCGATTGCTTTTGGTCTCAATCGATGTTGCTTATCGAATCGCGCCTTATTTTGTAACCTTGATAATTAGTTTTTGACCTGTCATAAGTTCTACTGGCATATATCCTGTCACCGAACTATGTGTTGTTCGATCAGCCCATAATGCAAATGACAAAAGCCGTGGCCACTCTTTAACCTTCCGATTACAAGCTTTAACCAATGCTTTCACAATCGGCGGGTGACCGCGTTCGCTTTTTGCATTCCCTTCCGGATTATAAGCAGTAGTCAGTGATAGTTTAACTCCACATTTCTCAAAGAACTTACGAGCTTCTTGTGCATTTAATTCTCCACGATCTGCAGTGATTTTTCCAACGCACCCGTAACGGCAAATGACATCTTCAAGCAAAAACCTACAAATCCCCTCTGTAGATTTTGTCCTCAATGCTCTTTCTTCTACTTGATTTGATAAATCTTCACAAGCTAAAACCAAATATCTCATCTGCCATAACCCAACCGGCATAATAACCAAATCAACAACCCATTTAAAATGAATAGCCAGAGGATACGTAGGATGAAGACCATCTCGATGTCGGATATTAGAATACGATTGACAGATTTCACATGACTCTACAAATGAGAGCACATCTCGATACATATTTTTCCACTAATATCATTCTTTGAGTTTAGCAAAAGTAGCCTAGATTCCTCTATGCCATGCCCATAAACTATCATGAAACTCCTTTAATAATTTTAGTCTTTCTTCCTTTTTGCCTATCACTCGTTGCGGCATCCCAATTCTTTTCTTCGGTTTCTTCTATAAGAATCCATCTCGAAGTAAAAATCCATATGCTTTTTTTCTTATTTGTTTGAATTTTTGTATAGACCAATTCCCCTGTTTAGACAAGGTATTCAAATAATGACCAATATCCAATAATTCTCCTTCATAAGATTCTTCAAGAAATAGCTTGTCTTCTGTGTTGAGATTTGATATTGAATAGAATTTCAATCCGACATCATCAATGTCTTCAACCATTTCGTCCTCCCTCTCGTATCTTGCTCGAGATAGCATGTCTACTACTAAATTGTCCTTCCCAGTGATATGCTTAAATTCAGGATTTATTGATTTAATATAAGCAATCCATTTCAACATTGCAATATTTGGCATTGAACAGTTAATAATCATTCCAAGCAATGGCAAGCAATCTGTTTCAATTACTACTACTGCCCCAATCAAATAGTCCTTTAGCTTTCATAGCCGAAACGACTCCCCAAAGTTCTCTTTTGACTTGTGAATATGCACGCTGACGAATACTTAAAACTTTAGCCCCAAATCAAACTGCAAATCTACTCCCATTTGAATCATCTTGACCCACAGCCCATCCAATGGCAATTGGACTAGCGTCCACAGTAAGAATCACTGGTCTATTGCACTTATAATCAACCTTCCTCAATATTGGAGGTGACATCAATAATTTCTTCAATCTTTGCATTGCCTGAATATGCCTTTCTTTCCATTTAAATCGGTAACCCTTGCGTAACAGTTCATATAATGGATCCACTATGTGAGCAAAATGAGGGATCCAGATTCGATAAAATACACATGCACCCAAAAACCTGCGAACCTCTATTAAAGAATCACAATCCTCTTTCATCCTTCCAATTGCATCGACTTTAGTTGGATCTGGTTTTCTTTTGTAAGATCCACATAAATGTCCAACAATTACAACCTCTCGTACTCCAAATATGGACTTCATACCCGATAATGTAAGATGAACTTCTCCAAGCCGAGTTAAAATCTTTTCACAATCTTGTATATGATGAACAACATATTTGCGACACCCCCTCGTATCTAAAGTTTCATCCTTGTCTCCTTCTGTGCACCCTTTTATAGGAACATTATCCAGAAAAGGCATAGTCTTTTCCGGAATAAAATCTCTCAATACCTTATTCATCTCATTCATCATATGCGCAATTGAGTTGGTCGCGCCTTGAGGAAGAGTGTACATTCTAACCAATCCAAGTGGTGTCCTTATTGTTGTCATATCTCTACTTCCTTCGGCAAGTTGAAATTGATCATAACCTGAATACAAATCACCCATTGAATAGATCGCCCTTCCAGCAAACGCCTCAGCAAATTCATCCACAATAGGTCCAATTCCTGCAATCCTGACAGTTACTGCATTCACCGGTTGCATATCTTGAATAAATCGTAGTGACCCATTCTTCTTAGGTACCGTAAACCATCGACTAGAATACGGCGCAAATGAAGGTTCCAATATTTTCATCTTTATCTTTTCTTTCAATAGTTCCACCAATTTAGGTAAATGTATCCTCGATACTGGAATCGGACTTAGATTCCAAGGTACATGCGGTACAGTGAAGATAACCATAGGTGTTATAATATTTGAATCCACACACCCAATTTCATGAGATTCGAAGGCAAACGATCTACCTTGTTTAGCCAACATCTTTTTGAAGCAAGTAATTTCCTCCGGCAATAAAGAACCATCACAACCAATCTTCAATTCTTCAAAAGTCTCTTCAGTAAACTGGTGTCTAATACTCATTGGATCTCTTAAACTTGCTTCTTTTGATGCTTCTCCCATTTGTTCTTTAGAATCCTCTGGTAATGGTCTGGCAAAAGGCTTTACCTTCTTATCTACCGTTTTATATCTCGACTCTACAGTGACTTTTGGTGCTTGAAAAGATTCAAGCATGGTATAAACCTCTCTCGAATGAATCTCAACAATCTTATCATTATCCCCTAACCCAATAGATGTAATCAATTCCAATGAATCTTCTAGTCCATTTTCTTCATAAACACCCAAAATCCTCTCATCATCTTGCATTGCACCTATCTTGGGTAATTGTCCTTCAATATTATATAATCTTCTTCTTTCTTTTCTTTTAAAATCATCAACTTTCTTATACATAATATTTCCATTCTCCAATATACCAATAAAACTCGCATCAAAGGTACCTTCATCTCGCGAGAGTACCTCCTCTTTTGTACCTCCATAATCTCGCTTTACAGTGGTACCTCCCCAAAATCCTTAAATCCTTCAACAATCTTTGGTAATGGTTTTTCCCTCAACCTATCTCGATTTGGTTCATCGTTAGGAGGTACTATTAGAAATTGTACAACTTTCCTCCCATCTTCGCTCCATACCCTTGCATAAGCAGAACCATCGTCAAGTACTTTTGTTTCCATCCGTGTTGCCGTAATATAAGATTGTCCTAAAATCAACGGATAAGACGTTGTATCTTGAACGAAGAAATGTTGCTCTGTCGCAACATCCCCTATCCGAATTTTGACATCTGGACAAGCTCCATATAATTTGCCCCGTGTGTTATTAGCTGCTCGTATTGCCCATCCATGTTCCATATCAATTGGCCATTTTTGCTTCTTATAAAGATCTTTAGACATGAGATTTATTTCTGAACCATGGTCCACCAAGGCAACTATTGATTCTTCTATATCTCCTACCTTCACCAATACCTCAGTAGTTGCCCTTGCCCAATGCTTTCGAGTATAATGGCTCAAAGTTTCCATTTCCTTGTCACTAGAATCTTCGAAACGTACTCGTTGATTATACCTATTCTTTTCATTTGTTGGTTGCTTGTAACCAATATCAACCTCTTCTTCATCTCTACATATTCTTGCATCAATAGCATGACTCATTCCAGTTTCGCCCATTAATTGCCTCATTGCTTAATGCTGTCAATGATAACATCATGAAATTCCTTCTTTGTAATTCCTAAGACTTCTTTTAATGTGAATTCTACCTTAGCGTTTAATATACGTTCTTCCAACACCCCTTTCAAATTTGTTGCCACTTCAATGTCAGAAAGTAGCTTATAAGCAATTGATTTGCCCTTATCTTTTGTCTCCTTTGTTTTTTTTTCCAATGATGCTGAGGTATCCTTTACAGGCAATTCTTGTGAAGCTGCCTCCCGAGCCTTGTCTCCTCGAGTTTGCCTCTTAAAAGAATTTCCTTCTCTAGTATCATCAAAATTTCCTCGTCTTTTTTCTTCCATCAAAGCTTCATGTTGGCTCTTAGCAATATATGCATGAACTGAAAGAGACTCAACAGGATCCTCCCAACCTGTTCTACCTCGTATTGTAGCTGCAGTTCTCAATAACGCTTCTCGAGGTAATTTCCCTTCTTGCATTGTAGAAATGGCAGAAGCCCAAAACTCACTAGTTTCTGTACTTCCACCAATTTCATCATCTACTCTAGCACCATAACTTGCACTTTCTCGTACTACTGTTTCATGCTCTTTTAAGTAATCTTGAACCAATGCTCTCATTCCTCCCTTGCCAAAATTGGTTTGAAGAAGATCCTCCCTATCTTTCAATACTATCTTCCCATCTTTCCAGCAAATAATTCCCTGCCGTATCATATTATTAAATTCACTGCAATCTTTTCTAGTGTGTGAAGCATCATCACATCAAATGCATCTTTGTACATATCCTTGTTTTGAAACATTCTTCAAATTATTTATAGAAGTATTTTCTTCAAGTCTTGCCAATTTGATTTGAAGATCTCGCATTCTTCGTATAATTTCTTCCATACCCATTATCTGCTTTCTTTGACAAGGATGTCGAAGGTTGAACTGCAGGCATTGTCGGTGGTGTTGTACGTACTGGAGCTTTCGGTGCTTGTACTGTTTTCGGAATATTGCTCCTATCCTTCCTCCTTTCTTTTTTTGTAAGCAACCCCACCGCATCTTCAATGTTCTTCCACTTCGTTGTCAATCCTTCATCTTCTTCTTTGTCTTCAAGAAGAGGTTCTAATTTCTCTTGCAATTCTCCATCAGCAGCTTGAAGAAATAGATCAACTTTGTTTGGCTCCAATGTCAATTTTTCTACCTTCGATAATTGAGAGTACTGCCTCTCAAATTCCCTTAGTAGCTCTGTTGCTTACAAATTCTTATTGGGCCGTTCAATCCATTCCAGAAACAGCTTCTTAGTAACGCGTTCAGCATCTTCCAAGAAATATTCGTCTTTCAATGCATGTGAAAAAACCTCCCATGAATTCCCACAACGATCCGTAATCGATGTAATGTGGTCCCTTATCTCGGGTATCATGGCAAGTCCAAATAGTGCAACCATTTTCTTCTCAGAAACCCGATTTAATTCCATTTCACGAACATAACATCTTAAATACCTTGAAATATTCCTCCCATCAAATTGATCAATTTTATTGACCACTGCTTGCAATGATTTGGTTGCCAAAGCTTCCTTTCGATCATTGCTTTGCTGTTGCTACATTGACAATGAGAAGGCTTGAAACAAACTAGCAATAGATGGATCCATGTGCATACCTTGTCTTTTAGAAGACTCCCCACCAGAAACCCCTCCCAAAAATCCTTCAAAATTTTTATTTTTGTTTTCCATAAAATAAAGATAAAATCAACCGAAATCCAATACCTTCCACCTCAAGCTTTCACGTCGGGTTCACCACTTTTGTCGTATTACGTGCTTTCCTACTCGAGAACGCGCCGGGCGTCTAGCTGTAGAAGGTAGTATGGAGATTCGCCAATAGTCAAGCAATCTATCCATTTTTGACTGCTGGAATATAAACAACTGCAAGAATATACTATAAATCTATACAGATTCCCTTTGACTGCTTGTTGAATTTCTTTTTGCCCCAGCACGTAGGTCTGTAGACGTTACAGAGAACCCCGAACAACCCAATCTGCTAATCTTCGATACTGCTTTGTACTTACGATCTTGTATCCACTAACTATCTTGTTAGATTAACCCAATAAATTTCATTCACTCGGCATACTCAATCCTATAGACATCCTTTTAATTCTTCAATCACAGACGTAACTTGATTTTAGAAAACAGTCAAGAGTATTCAAACCCACTTCATTAAAAATCCCGATTCACCATTACAATATTGACTTCAGCAGCGATTGCCTCAGTCTTCTCAAAACTCTACGAAGGAGAAAAATCCAAATTCTTTGTCTTTCTTTCCCCGACCCAAAGCATGAAGCTCCTCTTCTCTAATCCCTTTGATCTTCAAAAACCTCCAAATAAAACCGAACTAATAACCTTGCAAAAGCTTGAAAACTAGCTCCCACCGATCCCCAGAGAAAGAAAAAAACCCCCCCTTCAAAACTATATTCCCTCTAATCTTATCCTCTTAATTTCTTCAATCTTCCATCTTAGATCTGGAATTGGCTCCCACCATCAAGCTTGGATCCGAAATTGGCTCTCGCCGTCACAACTTTCTTCTCCGTTTTTACTTTTAAGAAATCCATTTATCGAAAACAACGTTCCCTGAAACGGCACAGAGAACAGGATAGCCCGAAACAGAATCGAACCCCGTAATCGGGACCACATTGAGTCGCCCGACCAATTCAGGTCTCATATTGGATAAGAGTCCAGTAGTAACTTGGATGTTCCCGTAATTGGGTCAAATTGGTCCTCGCGTCGGATTGGCTAAGACCCGTAGTAAGACCTGGATTTCCCGTAATTAGATTGCATTGGGTTGACCGGCCAATTCAAGTCTCATATTGGGTAAGAGGACCCGGATTGGATTCTCGAAATTGGATCCAATTGGCTCTTCGAACCCGTCGTGTGAATAGGTCCTTCTCTTCCTACTGACTCCCCTAATCGGAATCGAAGGGAGCATTTCAGTATGCCTCGGCTGACTGTAACGGAGTGACTGAACCTGACCACTCAGTATTTGCACTGGAGTTAGTCGATGCTCCCTATATTCAAGGTAACTGAATATTAATAAAATTCTCCTTTCTTTTTATTTTCACTGTTAACTCGAGTTACAACACTACAACGGGATGTACTTTCATAGAAGCCGATAATTCGAGACGGTACGCTGTCGTGTTGTAACACGAGTATACCGTGAAAATATAAAGAAAAGGGACTTTTATTAATATTCAGTTATCTCAAATATTAGGAGCAACGACCAACTCTAGTGCAAATACTGAGTGGCCAGGTTCAGTCACCCCGTTACAGTCTGCCGGGGCATACTGAAATTCTCTGTTCGGTTCCAATAACGGGAGTGAGCAGGAAGGGAAAGGACCATTTCACGCGACGAGGGAGCCTGGTTCGAAGAGCCAATTGGATCCTATTTCGAGAATCCAATCCGGGTCCTCTTATCCAATATGAGACTTGAATTGGTCGGGCAACCCAATGCACACCCAATTACGTGAACATCCAGGTTACTACGGGTCCTCTTATCCAATACGAGAATTGAATTGGCCGAGCAATCCAATGCAGTCTAATTACGGGGAAATCCGGGTCTTACTACTGGACTCTTATCCAATATGAGACCTGAATTAGTCAGGCAAGCCAATGCAGACCCAATTACGCAAAGATCCAAGTTACTACGGGTCCTCTTATCCAATATGAGATCTAAATTTGCCGAGCAATCCAAGGCATTCTAAAAACGGGAAAATCTAGGTCTTACTACGGGCCTTCGCCAATCTGACACGAGGACCAATTGGACCCAATTACGCAATCATCCAAGTTACTACAAGGAACGATATTGGTGGAAAAATATGTATCGAGATGTGCTTTCATTTGTAGAGTCATGTGAAATCTGTCAATCGTATTCTAATATCCGACATCGAGATGTTCTTCATCCTACATATCCTCTGGCTATTCATTTTAAATGGGTTGTTGATTTGGTTATTATGCCGATTGGGTTATGGCAGATGAGATATTTGATTTTAGCTCGTGAAGATTTATCAAATCAAGTAGAAGAAAGAGCATTGAGGACAAAATCTACAGAGGGGATTTGTAGGTTTTTGCTTGAAGATGTCATTTGCCGTTACGGGTGCGTAGGAAAAATCACTGCAGATCGTGGAGAATTAAATGCACAAGAAGCTTGTAAGTTCTTTGAAAAATGTGGAGTTAAACTATCACTGACTACTGCTTATAATCCGGAAGGGAATGCGAAAAGCGAACGCGGTCACCCGCCGATTGTGAAAGCATTGGTTAAAGCTTGTAATCGGAAGGTTAAAGAGTGGCCACAACTTTTGTCATTTGCATTATGGGCTGATCGAACAACACATAGTTCGGTGACAGGATATATGCCAGTACAACTTATGACACGTCAAAAACCAATTATGCCGGTTGAAGAAAAGGTACTTACTTGGAGTATGCTACCATGGAAAGATGGATTGACAAGAGAAGAACTTCTGGCTATTAGGATTCGACAATTGGAGCTAAGAACGGAAGATGTCCAGATAGCATTGGAAAGGTTAAAAAGAGCAAGGTTACAAAACAAGGCGCGATTCGATAAGCAACATCGATTGAGACCAAAAGCAATTGAGGAAGGTGACTGGGTACTTGTTTATGACAATAGTGTGGATAATCAACATAGTACTTTGCGGAAATTTTCAAAACGTTGGTTTGGACCATATGTTGTAACAACTGTTCATGATAATGCGACTTACTCATTACGGGAGTTAGATGGTACAAAATTGAAAATACCAATTGCACGAAAGCGAGTAAAAATATTCAAACGAAGACACGCAGAGATGAATATGGAAAACCTTAATGAAGGTATAGAGATTCAGTAGCAAGAAGATGAAAGTGATTTGGATAATGAAGGTGACGAAGACGAATATGACAAAGACGTAGAGGATATATTCTGAAACAAATAGTAATTGGGTAAATTGATGCATACCGGAGGATGCACAAGTTCAGAGAGGGTGGATGTCGTGTTGTAACACGAGTATACAGTGAAAATAAAAAGAAAGGGGAATTTTATAAATATTCAGTTACCTCGAATATTGGGAGCATCGACCAACTCCAGTGCAAATACTGAGTGGTCAGGTTCAGTCACTCCGTTACAGTCAGTCGGGGCATACTGAAATGCTCCCTTCGATTCCGATTAGGGGAGTCAGTAGGAAGAGAAGGACCAATTCACACGACGGGTTCGAAGAGCTAATTGGATCCAATTTCGAGAATCCAATCCGGGTCCTCTTACCCAATATGAGACGTGAATTGGTCGGTCAATCCAATGCAATCTAATTACGGAAAATCTAGGTCTTACTACGGGTCTTAGTCAATCCGACGCGAGGACCAATTTGACCCAATAACGAGAATATCCAGGTTACTACTGGACTCTTATCCAATATGAGACCTGAATTGGTCGGGCGACTCAATGTGGTCCCGATTACGGGGTTCGATTCTGTTTCGGGCTGTCCTATTCTCTGTGCCGTTTCAGGGAACGTTGTTTTCGATAAATTGATTTTTTAAAGGTAAAAACGGAGGAGAAAGCTCTTACGACGAGAGCCAATTTTGGATCTAAGCTTGACGGTGGGAGCCAATTCTAGATCTAGGATGGAAGATTGAAGAAATTCAGAGGATAAGGTTAGGGGGGATATAGTTTTGAAGGGGGGGTTTTTTTTTTTCTCTAGGGATCGGGGGGAGCTAGTTTTCAAGCTTTTGCAAGGTTATTAGTTCGGTTTTCATTGGAGGTTTTTGAAGATCAAAGGGATTAGAGAAGAGGAGCTTCATGCTTCGGGTCGGGGAAGGAAAGACAGAGAATTTGGATTTTTCTCCTTCGTAGAGTTTTGGGAAGACTGAGGCAATCGCTGCTGAAGTCAATATTGTAATGGTGAATCGGGATTTTTAATGAAGTGGGTTTGAATACTCTTGACTGTTTTGTGAAATCGAGTTACGTCTGTGATTGAAGGATTAAAAGGGTGTCTATAGGATTGAGTATGCGGAGTGAATGAAATTTATTGGGTTAATCTAACAAGACAGTCAGTGGATACAAGATCTTAAGTACAAAGCGATATTGAAGATTAATAGTTTGGGTTGTTCGGGGTTCTCTGTAACGTCTACAGACCTACCGGCTGGGGCAAAAAGGACTTCGACAAGCAGTCGAAGAGCATCCGTATAAATTTACGGTACATTGTTGCAGTCGTTTATATTCTAGCAGTCAAAACTGATAGACTGCTTGACTATCGGCGAATCTCCATACTACCTTCTACAGCCAGATGCCCGGTGCATTCTCGAGCAGGAAAGCACGTAATACGACACCGTCTTTTATGTTTCTCTGTTAGAGCCTTATCGAGAGTTGTCTTTTCCTTTAAGAGTGCAATGTCCGCCACCTAGTATTGAGATTGAGAATCACGAGGAATACTAGGTTGAAAAGGTACTGGATTCACGGCGAAGGTGGGGCAAGTTGGAGTATCTTGTTCATTAGTGCGGCTACGACATTAATGAGCGAACGTGGGAGCTAGCTGAAAATCTCGCCAATGTGCCGCAAATGGTACACGAGTTTCATCAACAACATCCTCATAAACCTAAGCCGGTTCGACGATAGCTTCTTTCTGAACCTTGCTCACCCAAGAATATAGGAAAGGGGGAGAGCACCACCAAAATTCGTATTTGATGTAGTTATTTTTTCCAAGATAAAATAGAATTTTTTAATAGCCATAGTTTGGTATTCTGATATGGATAGCCAAGAGATAGATACTATGCCAGTCAAATTATCTCAGCCAACTAGCTCATGAAGGTGACCTCGAGATGAAGAACCACCTATATCACGACGACGACGGAGGATACTAAGTAATCGATCACTGGTGATTGTATTTGAGTCCGAGCTTGCTTACGATGGTTAACCAGAAGGCATATTTGCAGGACAATTTCACAATTAAGATATAGAAGTTCATGCTTGGTCAGAAGTTGAAGGAGTGGGCCACTACTGTTGGCTTCAAGGGTCGATGAACCACTTACCTCGTGAATAATAGTTGGAGTTTATAGCAGACGTTATGCGACAGATCTTCATTTTCTTGCGTTTGTACTGATTGACAACAATATTGCTTCTGAGAGACCTCGAAGTTAAAGGAGGGGGTGATGTTAGGGACATAGTCCTTAGAACCTTCTAGAGACAAGTTTCTAGAACCTTCTAGAAGCTTCTTAGTTGGTAGAAGATGTTAGGGACATAGTCCTTAGAACCTTCTAGATATAAGTTTCTAGAACCTTCTAGAAGCAAGTCTCTGGAACCTTTTAGAAGCAAGTCTCTGGAACCTTCTAGAAGCTTCCTAGTTAGTAAAAGTTGCTTGAGAAGCTTCCTAAATAGGAGTATATATTGGAATCGAGGCTGAAGAGTTCTTCAGTCTTGACAACACATCTCTTGGAGCTCTAGCTCACCTCTCTGGTGTTGTTCTTGTATTCATCTGATTAATCTAGTTCATGCCAGTTCTTCTTGAACTTCTTGTTAGATCTCAAGTCTATATTTCTGTGTCCGTGACATACACCCATTTTTAATGGTGCAAAGACTTAAAGTGACAATCTAAGCCAATATCAAGAATTTCAAGATGTATTTGAAAAAATGAATGAAGATATTCTTCCTGAACATTGTTCCTATGATTATTCAATTGACCTTTAAGAAAGAACACAACCATTATTTGGATCAATTTATAATTTATCACAAAATGAGTTGGCTGAACTTAAGGAGTATATTAAAGAGAATCTAGTGAAGAACTTCATATGCCATTTCAAATTTCCAGTAAGAGCTCTAATTCTATTTGTGAAAAAAAAAAAAAAAAAAAAAAAAATAGGTCATTGTAGATGTGTATTGATTATTAAGGACTCAATAAGATCACCAATAAAAATATATATATCCACTAACTTTAATCTCTAAACTTTTTGATTAATTGATTCAAATTAAGATCTATATAAAAATAGATCCATGAAGAATATATAATCTTGTATGCATCAAAGAAGGAGATGAATGGAAGATTATATTTCAAACTAGATATGGATATTTCAAATATAATATCATGCCCTTTGAACTTACAAATGCATCAACAACTTTACAACTTCTTATGAATGATATTTTTTCAAGAGTTTTTGGACGATTTTATTATCTATTATGTAGATGACATTTTGATCTATTCTAAGAATACAAAAGAATATAAACTTCATGTTTGTTGTATATTACAAAAATTAAGAGTTGTAGAAATTTATACCAAGATAGAAAAGTATGTATTCCACACTAATTAAGTTGACTTCTTAGATTCATAATTGAAAAAGACTTTATGCCAAGATAGAAAAGATTCCAAAAATAGTATAAGATGTCCAATATTTTTTGAGATTTGCTAACTATTATTGAATCTTCATCAAGAACTTCTCTTGAATTGCAGCTCTACTTACAAATTTGACTTGTAAAGACAAACTTCAGTAGAATGAAGAAGTAGAAGTAGCATTTTAAGCTTTAAAGATAATCATTGATTCTGCACTAACCTTGTATCATATTGACTTCTCCAAAGCATTCTTCATGAAAATAAATGCATCAAACTTTGCTTTGGGTGATGTATTATCACAAATAGAAATAAATGACTAACTTCATCTATTGGCTTTTTTTTCTAAAAAATTTTCAGCAGTCAAGATTAATTATGACATCCACAACAAAGAACTTCTTACAATTATGGATTTTTTTTCAAGAATGGCATCATTATTTAGAAGATACTTTCAATCCTATTTTAATATATATAAATCACAAGAATCTTAAATATTTCATGTGAGCACATATTTTAAATTGTCGCCAAGCTTGTTGGAGCATGTCTTTATCAAGATTTGATTCCAAGATCACATATCTACTTGAAAAACAACAAGGTTTATTAGATGTTCTTTCTAGATGTTTTTATCTTCCACCGAAAGAAGGAGATACATCTTTTTATCAACAAAGAATGATTCTCTTGAAGCCCGAGCATTTTCAACTTCAAGTAATGAAATCAATATTGATAATTGATTTAACCTTTGTCAAACAAATTCAATTAAGTATGACTTTTGATCCTCTTCTTTATGATATTAAGAATAATTCTTTTAAGTGTCATAATACTTCCAAATTTGAATTCAAAGACAACCTACTCTATTTTGAAGGACGCTTATATGATCCAAAAAAAAAAGCATGTTTACGTGTTCTTCAAGTATGCCATGATTTTTCAACAATTAGACATTTTGGATATAACAAATCTTTAGAACTGATATCTAAAGATTTTTAGTGGCCACAAATATAAAAGGCAATCAAAGATTTTGTTCAATCATATTATGTTTGGTCAAGATCAAAAACTTACCGTCATTGACCTTACGGACTTCTTCAACCATTACCTATTTTAAAACAATTATGGTCTTTTATTTCTATGGATTTTATTATGGATATTTTAGTCTCAAGTTTGTATTATTCTACATTTGTCATAGTAGATCATTTTACAAAGATAACACATTTTGTATCATGTGTAAAATTTATCACAAGTGAAGAAACATCCAAATTGTTCCTTGACAATATCTATCAATATCATGAATAGCCTAAGGATATTATATGGAATAGGGGCACTCAATTTATATTAAGATTTTTAAGAATCATTTTCAAGATTTTAAAGATAGATACAAAGCTATCTTTGACCTTTCATCTTCAAATTGATGGATAAATGGAGCATGTAAATTAAGTTTTTGAGTAATATATAAGGTGTACCATCAATTATAAACAAGACAATTGGAAAATCTTCTTGCCATTGGCAAAATTTGCTTATAATAATAAAATACATTCTTCTACATAATAAATACTTTTTTTTTTACCAATTATAGTTATCTTCTAGAACTTCATACTTTTGACTTTTCAAAAGTTGATAATCCTATGATAGAAGATTTGGCAAATTGTTTGTCTAAGCTACATGCAACAATGAAGGTGGAATTAAAAGAAGCTCAAGAAAAAGGATCAATGTAGATGCCTATTGAAAGAAACAACTATAATTTAATATAGGTGACAATGTATGGTTATTTTGTCATAAAATCAAGACTACTTATCCTTGTCATAAGTTGGACTATAGTAGGTTTGGACCTTTTCTATTTATAGGTAAATCAATATAGTTGCTTATCGATTACATCTATTAAGGTCAATGAAGATTCATCTTATCTTCCACATGTCTGTTCTTGAATAATAGAAGATTGTGAATATAACAAGAAGAAGATAAGCTCCACCTCTTTCCATAAAAGTGGACAACAATGAAGAGTTTGAAATGGAAGAAGTACTAGACTCAAGGTGGCACCAAAATAAATTGAAATATCTTACCCATTGGTGCAGATATGATATTAGTGAATGCACATGGGAGCCAACAAAGAATCTTGCAAATATAGCAAAGAAGATAGAGGCTTTTTATTAACGATATAAATCAAAATTAAGATTAAGTCTTTTCTTATAAAAGAAACAAGATCTAGGCAAGATAACATTTTGCTTTCTTTTTTGGTTGCAGCTGCTTTGTATTTATGACACTGTAGAGATAAAGAACCAACAACTAGCAGATTTGACTCAAGAGCTCTCATTTGCTGACATGCCAGACAAAACATTACGATTGTCACAACCTTGAAGATGACACAATTGAGATGAAGATCCTCAAGAATGACATGTTTTTTTTTAATAGATGGCAAGATACAACACGTTGTCGTGTTGTAACATGAGTATACCGTGAAAATATAAAGAAAGGGGACTTTTATTAATATTTAGTTACCTCGAATATTGGAGGCAACGACCAATTCCAGTGCAAATATTGAGAGGCCAGGATCAGTCACCCCGTTACAGTCAGCCGGGGCATACTGAAATGCTTTGTTCGATTTCAATAACGGGAGTCAGCAGAAAGGGAAGGGACCAATTCAACGCAATTCAACGACAGGTGAGCCTGATTCGAAGAGCCAATTGGATCCAATTTCAAGACATCCAATCCAGGTCCTATTACGGGCCTCTTAGCCAATCTGATGCGAAGGACCAATTTGACCCAATTATGGAAACATCCAGGTCTTACTATGGGCCTCATAGCCAATATGAGACCTGAATTGGTCGGGCGACTCAATGTGGTCCCGATTACGGGGTTTCGATTCTGTTTTAGGCTGTCCTATTCTCTGTGCCGTTTCAGGGAAAGTTATTTTCAGTAAAAGGATCTCTTAAAGGTTTAAACGGAGGAGAGAACTCTGATGGGGGAGCCAATTCTGGATCCAAGATAGAAGATTGAAGAAATTCAGAGGTTAGGGTTTGAGAGAGGAGAGAATTAGCGTTAAAGGAGAGGATAGGTTAAGAAATGAAGGGGAGAGAATAAGTTTTTGGAGAATTTTTTTAAGAGGGATCGAGGAACGAGCTTCATGCTTCGGAGCGGGAAAAAATGATAGAGAATTGGATTTTTTTTCTTCATAGGGTTTTGGGAAGACTGAGGCAATCGTTGCTCAAGTCAGTGTTGTAATGGTGAATCGAGATTTTTAATGAAGTGGGTTTGATTACTCTTGACTGTTTTATGAAATCGAGTTACGTCTGTGATGAAGAATTAAAAGGGTGTCTATAGGATTGAATATGCGGAGTAAATGAAATTTATTGGGTTAATCTAACAAGACAGTTAGTGGACACAAGATCGTGAGTATAAAGCGGTATCGAAGATTAGTAGTTTGGGTTGTTTGAGGTTCTCTATAACGTTTAGAGACCTACCTGTTGGGGCAAAAAGGACTTCGGCGAGCAGTCAAAGGACATCCATATAGATTTACGATATATTCTTACAGTTGTTTATATTCCAACAGTCAAAAACCGATAAATTGCTTGAATATTAGCGAATCTCCATACTACCTTCTACAGCGAGACACCTGACACGTTCTCGAGCAGGAAAGTACGTAATACGACAGCGTTTGGTATTACAACTTTGGAAGGGACTCCCAATGTTTAGTGATTTTACTAGAGATAAAAACAACTCTTGATAGTGTTTCAAATGTTTTATTTGAAGGAAGTTATATAGGTCTCAATATTAATCAAATAATTAGGTGGTCTTTCTGCCTTAGTATAAGACACTATTGATGATTGAGAGGCCCTGTCAATCATCTTCGAAGAGAATAAAGATTAAAATATGTGGCAAATATAATCCACCGTATCTTGGATTTTTTCAACATATGATGATTACTCTTTGTGGAACTTGTCCCTAAAAAGGAGAATAATATCATGGACATATACATGTAAACCAATAATTACCTATATATTAGATAAAAGTAGATAAAAGTAGGTTAATTCATAATATCTTCTATACAAGCTTTTTAGAAGCTTTATAGATGCTACTTTGACTTTATAAATGTCTATAATTGATTTTTTAGGTTAGAAACGTGGTCAATAAATTAGCCATGTACCACACATGTTGGTAGCTTGAAGAATAAGCTAATTATGTGATACACACATAGAAAACTTGTTTTATAAGCTAAGGCATGTGTCTTGCAAAGTCAACACATATTAGATGCCTTGTAGAACATTATTAGGTAGCTCATAGTTAGATAATATATATAGAAGCAAGAGTGAAGCCCTCTTCATTCTTATCAACTTCTTTCTTGCTTGTAGTTTAGATTTAAGAGTCTCTAATTTCCTTATCTTTTGGTAATTACTATTTCAATTTTCTTTTAATATACATACTATTTTATTTTTATTTTGTCACTTTTCTTTTTACATAGGTTTCATAGGTTTATGCATCTTTTCTAGTTCATGTCCTTGAGAGCTCAATAGCATGGGTTTCCATTGTTGTATTGTAATATAAGAACATGGTGAAAATATAATCAAAAATAAATTTTAAATTAATATCTAATCATCTTAGTTTAATTATAATTCAAGACATTTAAATATAGCTTTTATAAAAGCCTCTTGGTTTATTTTCTTATCTTAATAGCTAATAAATTAAAATTTGATTAATAATTTTAGCTTCTAGGCTATAGAAATCCTTTTATTGCCTTAAAAAGGCTATAAATTGATAAAAATAGGATAAGAGAGGTGAATAATTAGTATAATTAATACTAGAATTAAATTGAATGGCGTAGGGCTTGCTTTCATAGGATTTGGGATGACTTTGTAATTTTTGTTTAACATTGGTGACTTTGGATTTATGCGAATGTTTCGTTTTTGGTATAAGAAAATATCGAAAGTTGGTAGATTGGGATTGGGTAGAGTTTCTATAATATCTAAAGATCTACTAGTGACAACATAGTGAAATTTAGCATGGTATTAAAGGACTTGAAGATCAAGCTATACACCAATTTTGAACTAAAATTAATAATTGGAGAAGGAGAAATTACTATTGGACCATTTGTAATAACTTTTGATTTGGCAGCCAAGTAAAATTAGTGTGGTTTTTTAATGTTTTTTCACAATTTGTAAGTTAGATTGGATTGAATATTTTTTTGAATATATAAAAGACTTATAGTGGCATTTATAAGTGGAGGATCAAATTAGGAATTATAGCTTATTGAAGCTCATTGATTAGAGTTATGGCTTACAAAGAGAAGTTGAATTTGCCTAATTATGAAAGTAATAAGGCAATTGAAGTTTGTGTATAATTGAGATTATTGAAGAGAATATTTTTTAGCACTTTGTATTGACTTTAACCACTTTTAAATTCAAATTCAAATTCCTTTCTTCTTATATAGATGAAAGCTATTAGAGTTTTTTGGATACTTGTAAAATACAACTTCACCTTTCACAACCAAGTGCCCAATACATTTCCAAATAAGACAACATGTAATGAAACACTACTAGTATTATTATATTAAAATTAGAATATTTAAATATAAAAATAAAAAATAAGATAGAATTTTTTATATATTAATATATTATTATTAATAATTATTAGATTAAAATTATATTACATATACTATGAATGTTATAAAAATAAGATTACTTATTATTTATAAAGTATAGTTTTATGACTTAATCTGATTTTTATAAATCTAATGTATATGTATATATATATATATATAGAGAGAGAGATAAGAAGTTTGATCTATATTCAAAATAATGTAATAATTTTTTAAAATATTATTATTCTAAGCTACAAAGAAAATCTAGAATTCTAATAAATTTTAATATTTGTATCAGGATATGTATAACTGTGTTATTTTTATAACACTTCTAACATGTTTTACTTGTAATTAAATATAAATGATTCACAACCAAGAATATATTAAAAAACAGTTCTTATGACATGATTCTAACTTTGAACTTAAATATTTGCCTTATTATTTTTGCATTAAAAATTAATGTTATATATATTTTTAATTTAATTTTTTTATATGCATATATATATATATATTTATTTATATATATTTTCACTTTATTTTTTATACTGATGCATTTCGTTTTCTAATGGAGACCACATATTTTTCATAACAATCATATTCAAAACATCACATCTTTAATGTACAACTACATCCTTACAATATAGAATTATATTTTTCAGATTGAGAGTACTTGACATACTTACTTTGGCAACATTTAGTTTTAAATACAATATATTACTATTTAAATGCTCCAATGAACCTTTATACTTGACTGTCTAAAAAAGAGTTATCTATGTCAAACTAAGATAGCATATATCTGATCATGATGATACAGGAATTAGTATTTGTTCATTAACTTATCAAAATTAATACATTATTACAAATAGATATATTCTGAATAATTGGAAAAAAATTTGAATGCTGATTGAGTTATAAATGGATTCCATGTCCATCAATAATTCTAATTATCTTCCTTTAAATAAATTATTCATCAAAAATTACAGATGCTAGCATTGATGCATTTAAAATTAGCAATCTGTAAAACCTGATGCCCTTTTCTTTACTTGAAAGTTAGTATTGAGACTAACAAAATCTAGGCGGATGCATGGTTGGATAAACAAATACAAATAAACATTTCTCGCCTTAATTAAGAACTTGTTTATTAAAAATTTAAAAGACAGTATGAATAGAGTAGAAAATTTTGTAACATCACTTTTCATGATTTGAAATTATGCATGTTAAGTATATGCTTAATTGAATTAATTTCTTTTTCTATCTGTTAGAATATTCTACAATCATTTTAGAATTTTTTTGTAATGAAAAAATAATTGTAGAATAAAATAATTATCAATTTAATAAACTAGTTGGTTTACGCAGTGAATAAAAACACAATAATGGTTTATCCATTCATTGAATTCATTTTTGCAATTGTTGGTTCTAAACAAGTGAGTGTTTTGTGTGGATGTGGATTTAAATGATTTCTACTTATTCTATTATTTAAAAGTCAAACAAAACATATAATTAAAAAATTAAACTGAAAATTTCAGTATAATAAATATTAGTCAAGGAATTGTATTGAGGATGTTACAAGGGAGTTTTTTTTTTTTTTTTTTTTTTTTTTTCCTTTCTTTCTTTCTTTCTTTCTTTCTTTCTTTCTTCTAAATGACAAACATCTAATATGCCAATAATCTTATGAGACACTCTTCCTTCTTTTATATATAAAAATTCCACTCTTTTGTATGAAAAAAGTTCTTTCACAAATCTTTCTCAATAAGATAAATAAACACTTTAGAGCAATCTTAGAGTTTTACTTTGCATGCACCAAAGATATTCTTTTGATTTAAAAAAAAAAGAAGTGATAAAACGTGATATATAAATATTTATACATTAATGATGGTTGAATGTTGTTTATTTTCAATTTTGATTATTTTGGGTTTTTAACAATTGTTTAGTGTTTTTAATGGAATATATGTTCATGTGATTCTTTGTAACATTGTGAGTAGTGTGATCTAGTAGTATGCATCAGTAATTTGCTTTAAAATGCAACTACCATAATAAAACCAAGCACCCAAAACTACTTATCTATTATTAAAAATACACATAAGTAGTATAAATACTTAAAGTTGAGACAAACATCAACACTTGCCAACGATGACTTCAATTGAATATTAAACATTGAATTTTACGAATTTAGAAAAGATAAATCGTTTAAAAAGTGATTTATTTAAACTATTTATTTAATATGGTCTAGTTGGCCTTTACTGACGTGGCAGGGATCAATCAACCCCTACAATTGTGCTGACATGGCAGTAGTCGTTACACGGTAGTGGGGGGGGCGGGGTGGGTGGGGGCTGTGAGGGGAATGGGCTCCTCCGTCTTCTTCGTCGTCTTCCCTTTCCCGCCTTCCTCCCTGAGGCTGTATGTGCCCCTTCTTTCTACCATTTCTGCCTTTTACTGTTATTTATTATTGTTTATTATTCCATGCTTTGTTGCGGAGTGGTGCCATCGCCGCCATGGCCATGGCTATCTCGGACGAGACCCCCGTCCCGGTTCGCGACAGGGCTGCTGGTGCTGCCGATGATGAGGATGATGGTGGTGGTGGTGGAGGAGGGATCAATGGCGACGCGAAGGGGAACCAGACCTCGCACGAGATGGAGCGCATAGAGCCATTGCCGGACGTAGATGCAATCCGTGCGGCTCTGAATGGTGTCGTGGTTGAGAAGGAGCAAGTCCTCTTGGAGAATAGTCTGCTCTCCGACCATCTCATGGTGCTCCTCTACCCTTTCTCTTCTCCCTCTTTGACATTTCTGGATCATGTAGAGTTTGTTTTTTTTTTTTGTTTTTTTGTTTTTTTTTGTTTTTTTTTGTTTTTTTTTCCTTCTCTGCTGCCTGCTTTGAACTTGCACATATGAGAAGTGCCGTCGCGGCATGCAGATGCCTTCCTTGAATGTTGATTGCCCTAGCATAGAGATGAATTCCCTCTGCATGTGTGTGTGTGTCCGATTAGGGGAGTTTGTGAGTGTTGTATGAAAGGTTTCCTTGAATTTAACTGACTGGTGGCCTGGAAGGTTGCTGCAGCGACTCATGATGCGCTCGGGCAGCGGAGACAACATGCAAATCCAATTGGATTCGCTGGAGGAGCTCGACGAAGTCTACGAGGAGGTGGAAGAGAATCAAGCGTACTTCCGAGGTCGGATTTCTTCGTCGGGCATGTCGTTCAATATCCCGTCCCCAAGCTCCGAGGGTCGCCGGGAGTCCGGCTCTTATCGACTCCCGTGGATGCGCAGTTCTCATGAGATGGCGCAGGCATTGAGCATGGAGGAGCGATGCGACATTGCTGCGGCCGAAACCAATTTGAATAAAGAACAGATGAACATATACCGGTAAGATCCGCCGAGAATGAATCAGTTTCAAAAGTTTTCCCACGATTGGAATAATATTTAAAATATTTTTTTATAAAAATATTTAAAAATATAAAAATCATTCAAGGCTCCGTCAAGCAATCCTGAATGTTAATGAGTTGCAGGCAAGAAAGTGAGCGGATTTTGGACGAACTTCAGGCAGCGTATGACGAAGCAGAGTTAAGAATAGGCGAAATTCGAAGGGACGTCGCAGATTTTCACCGCGAAGTCATTGTAGAAGCTTCAGAGAGGGGCACCGAGACTGCCAGTTCTGAGCATGTGCTAAAGTAAGCGAGGCCATTGAATTCATTTGTGAAGGCAGTGTTGGTTGCCTAAGTTACCGTTTTCATGAAATAGCTAGCAGTCAGAACGACACATGCATTGTAATAGCGGTTGTCTCATAGCCAAGTAATGGCACAAGCGATGCAGGATGTTTCCAGCCACCAGCAAGAATAAGAAGCTTGTTTAGAGAATTCTGCATGCACAGATACACACCCTAAAGTCTTCAAAGTAAAGAACATAACCTCACAGCAGGTTTTTGCAGCAGAAAGTCAGGAAGACTCGGTCAAACACAGAGAAGCTGCGAGAGCGAAACGCAACACTTCAGGGGAACATCGCGAAAACCGAGGCAGCCCTGGAAATTAAGAAAGATCTGTCAGATGTTCTGCATGCAGTCGACTTTGATCAATTAGCCATACAAAAACAGCAACTTGAGGCCCGTCTTAGGGATCGTGAAAACGAGGTTTTTCGATTGAAGAGAGAGAATCTAAAAACGGAGAAGGTATCGCCATTATTGCCAAGCAGTCCTCGATTTCTCTTTCAGCATAAATGGAGAGTGCTCATGTAACTACGTCATTGCACCCCCTTCTATTACCAGGGAGATGAGTGCTGGAATCGCTAATCAGGATGATGATGATGATGATGATGATGATGATGTTCAGGCACTAGAAAAGACCCATTCCCAGCTGAGAGTGCTTTTCGAAGAATACAATGTCATCAAAGCAACTCTACTTGAGCGACAGCCTCAGCTTCACCGTGTCAGAGAGGACACGGCCAAAGCCATCGCGCTGAAGGTGACTAAGGTCTTCAGAGTTACTGCATTGAGTAGATGATACCATGCAGAACGGAAGCAACGGTATTTTCTGAGCACTGAATTGTGAGTTGACATCCACAGAGGAAAATGCAAGAATCGTTGCAACAGTTTATGAAGGAACGAGAATCTTCGAGTGGCGAGAAGAAGCCCACTGCCATGGAGTATCTGGACTTGAAGAAGAGGGTGGCGATTTTGCAACAGAAATCGCACGCAATGCAGATGAAGGTGCTATCTCCTTTCTCCTTTCCCCTCACCACCTCCTCTCCCATCGACCTTTTGGAGACATGGTTTCGCAAGCCATTGCATCTCAGTTTAGAACGAATCATCAAAATAATTCACCGTCTTTGCTGGTGTGTGTTTTTTTGTGTGTAGGTGGGCGTTGCAGATCTCACAGCAACTCAACTGGGTGTCAAGCTTTGCAAAGCCATCAAAGCCTGCAAGGAGTGACTTCTCGTCATTGTGCCAGCAATTTAATTTATTTTTTTAAATTATTTTTATCTTTCGTTCTCGTAGTCTTTTATTTTTTAAAAACATTTTTGCATAGAAAGCAAGGTTTTCCTCTCGTTCAGAACTGTGTGTTTTAACACCGACATGATGGAACGAATCTATTTTGCATTTTCTGCAGTGATATCTTTGTTATGTTTTTTTGGTGCCGTGTGTTGATTATTTTTAAGCTACCATCTTTGTTACCAATGGATGCAAGAATTTTGGAGTAGGAAAAAGGATGTTACTATTTAGGAGCATCTTTTGAATGAGCCATTTAAGAACACATGAAACAACTTGTGGTGGGCATTGTAACTGATTTAACTGAAATTTATCGTTCATTTTAGTTTAGTTTAGTTGTTTCTATGGATTGGGTTCTACTGTATTGATTGATAGATTTAAAAATAAATTCGGGTCTCTTGCAATTATTGGATTAAAATATGGTTAATTAGGACATTGATTTTATAATAGTAAATTGTTTCATCGTTCATTCGATTTCCATTGTCATCTTCATCAAGAAGCTATAGTGTAAGAATTCTACTTACATGCAGTCCTGAAATCTTCAATACCATTGTATTGAATTTATTGCTAAGCAATGAAAGTTTTGAGATTACAGAAGAGGTTTTCATTCTTCCAAGCAATCGATTGATTACCAATTGATTTAGGTTCTGTACATCTTTGGTTTGGTCTTAGTAGCATGTGTCAGTCAAATAGTTGGAAATGTTAAGAAAGAATTAAAGTCTATATGACAATTCCATTGTTCTAAAATGTATATTAACGAGAATACAAACAAGAAGAACTTAAATAGAATGTAAGATTCAATTTAAATTTCAAAAAACTTGTAAATAATTATACATCAATCTGAAAAGAGATATTATCATAAAGATTATTACTCTTGTTTAATTCTTCTTTAGTATGAAATTACATTGCTTTATAGATTTACAAAATAGCAGTTGTTTATTTTCCTCTCTCATTATAAAAAGCTGTATCTAAGTAGTTTCAATTTAAAATCTACTATTAATTAACTAAAAGAGATAAATTTGAAAAACCCATTGTAGAAGTTTTGGTTTGCTTTGGTTTCATGAATCTATTAATGTGGATTCAAAATAGATTAATAGGAAAAGTGCATAGTTTTATATATCAGAAAATAATCACAGTTTTAGTAGATATATAGATATATATATATATATATATATATATTTTAATGTACCTTTAGCAATTATAGTGCACAATGCAAACAATATCCATTTTATTTCATTCGATATTCTTTTAAAGCTTGGTTAAGAAGTCTAATAAAACAAATTCAACATTCTAATTTTTAATTAAATTACTGTTAGAATTTCAAGTGCATATTTATTTTGACTTTAAGGAGAGAAGTTTGAAATTTGAAACTAACACACAACAGTTATTGATGTAAATTCGGAGACAATTCTAAAATAAAGAAACAGAAGTATTCAGATTGTAAGCAGAAATCAAACTTAATCATGCTTGTAATGGAAACAAGTACAAAAAAATTAGATTTAGTTTTTGGGTGCCTGATTAATTCAAACAAAAAATTGACTTCAAAGCACTGCATGGTTGCAAGGTTTTAGATGCTATATTTAAACAATGATTTTTAGGGGAAGGAAGTCATTGATTCGGTTGAAAAATGTTGGATAGAACAGTGATGCAAAAAAGTGGTCACACAATATAATAAATAAATAAATAAATCATAATAAATAATTTAATTTACATATTGTAGTAGCATTTTTTGAACCACTGAAAGAAAATGAAATAATCAAAATGATAAGCAATTGTTGTAAAAGAATTTTAAAAGAACCATCATACATGTTATGTGAAAATGGTTCAATTGGATGGATATATTCAGTTTTAACCATATATTTTACATGAACTTTATTATATATATATATATATATATATATGGTACTATTAATGCCACCATAATTTTTGCTATTGCCACTACAACCCATCAGTCACTTCACCATGGTTTTTTCATTTTTTATTTCTTTCATACCAATCAAACAGTTCAAAAGGTATTAAATTAAAAAATTGATTTGAAAGGTTTTGAACAAAGGTGGTATAGGATGGATGGAGGGTTGTGATAGCAATAGCAGAAAATGCGGTGGCAAGATAAAATTTATATATTTATATATATATATATATATATATATGTATACATATATTTTTGTAGTACAATGTAAATTTTGAATATGATTTATGTTAGTTTTTCAATTCCGATTTGAAAATTTGTCTGTACTGCATTCATTGTTCGATTTTTGTTTATGTGATACTCTAAAATTGTGGATGGTTTGTGAATTTTCTTTATTTTACATAAAAAATGACAAAAATAAACAATTATATGTATGTATGTATGTATATATATATTTATATATATATTTTGTGACTAAATCTATGTAGTACTTCATTTTTGATGGTTGCAAACTCCTAATTGTCTTCACTGGTAATAGAAAGTAGCACAGAATTATCACAAAATAATTGCATGATATTTTTCTAAAGTAAACCCTAATACAGTTTTGTAATAAAGACTAAAGGCACCAAAGAACACTCACAAGTACAAGTTAAACCAAACATTATGCAGAAAGACAAATTAAAGTAAATGACGGAACTTTTGGAGTTTCACGACAAAGTTTATAAGAATAAAAGCCAGGACGAGGTGCATGATTAATTCATTAAAAATACAAAAATACTGTTCTGGTGTTTCTTCACTTGTAGAATGATTCCAAAAATGTAATTACATTCTGCATTCAATCTTGTTAACGCAAAACAAAACCTTGAATAATCGCATATCTCAAACCCTATTAACATTTGCATTTTGATTTATTTGTTGTTGGAAGTTGGGATTGGTCATGGGAGTCATTCCAGTGTTCACGGTCATAGGAGTCTCTACGGGGGTCACGGTCATGGGATTACTTCGGTCACTTCGGGCTCTGGGGTTGGGAGTCTCCTTGGGTCCCTAAAACCGAGAGATAGAGAGAGAGCGAGAGAGATAGAGAGAGGGACGCGTTCACACCGCCGACGAGCTCCGGAGCTCTCCTCCTCGTTGGTTTCGTAAAGCCTTCGTAGCAGTAGCAGCCGCACTTGACTCTCTCCTCTCCTCTGAGGATTCAATCCCCTCCAATTCCTATTCCTGATTTCTCATTTCTCGATTTGCTTGTGTTTGCGCAATGTGTGTGTGCGCACAGCTGTGCTTGTTGTTCTCACTGCATCGTTGCATTATTATTCTCCGCTTCGAATCATCATCCTGCTAGCATTTGCAAGAGCAATCCTCACTCACCATGCATGCTGCTTCCACCTTCGCGCGTCTTCGCTGTGTGCCACAGCTTTGTCGGGCTTATCACAGTGCCGGAGGACGATGCTGCCACGATGGTGGCCCCGCGCGGTTTGTGAGTGTTAGGAGGGACGAGTTTGGAGGGAGTCCGAAGCGGGATATTGCGACGTTGAGGGTGACCAGTGGTAGAATCGCTGCGAGGCGTGGAGACGGGGAGCAGCGCTTTCCTGTTGGGGAATATGGGGAGCGGATTGTGGTGTCGTCGTATGAGGACCAGGAGGAGGATGATGACGAGGATGAGTTCAAATTGGAGTATGAAGAGAATGGGTGCGTCCTTGTGAAGAGTTCGTCCAAGACTTTGGAGGAGGAGGAAGATGACCGTGGGGGTTTCTTATGCTGCGACTTTACAGGTTGATAAACTTCTTGATTTCTAGGATTCCCCGGTTGAGAAACTCCTGAATGGCCCCGTTAGCTGAGAGAGAACTGCGAAAGGAAATTGAAAGTGTGAATTGGGTCATTTTGAGCAGTGGCTACAACTTGCATGAGATCTGTCGGATTTTCAGATTATTCCAGTGCAGAGAATTTTAAGAGTATGGCCAGCGGTAAATGAAGTTTTGGGTATGCAATTGTTCGTACAGGTTGCTATTTTTCAGATGAGCCACCGGTAGAGAGGGCATTTGAAGTGATCGAAGGAGAAGGATGGCGACTTGGATACGAAACTGCACCAGAATCAGTAGAAAGCTTCTGCGCTATTGTAAGGAATGCGAGAACATATCACTTCGGGGTTGCCGAAATCGTAATTTTCTTTGCGTCTCTTCGGCGGTACACTCATCTTTATCTGTTCTTGTTCTATGGAAACTGATGGATGCCGATGGACACTGCGATGAGAAATTGATGGGTGCCCCAGTTGTACTTAGCTAAATTTGCAATAGGGTTCTCGAACATGAGTAGCACCAATCGATTGTAGTACTGAATTCGGGTTGCAAATGTGGCTGTGGCAGGTTGGAGCTGGGGGATGGAGCCTCGCTCTAACAGCATCGGAATTCAATGATTTTTGCTACCTTATACAAGTACCGTGGCAGTAGATCGATCACCTCGTACTTAATCTTTGTCATATATATATTGGACTAGAATACTCGATTACTTCATGCGGATAAGTTTACTTGTGAACGGTGGGCTCCTGCAGATCTTGAGAAATGCCATCTCAACTGTTGACGAGGATAAGTTCTTAGGAAAGGACGAAGTTGTTATACGGGTAATTTATTTTGGTCCTGTGCTGGAGAACTAAGCAGTCGGATCGTCATTCTCTTGGAGAAGAGTCTGATTTCGCAAGTGAGATTTTCCGTTGCCTGTGCAGGGCCTCAACAGCACGAGCAGTAAAAGTCACAGGGTTTTCAGTTCATAGAGCACAAACCAGGGTCTGACCTTACACTGCTGTGAAATTTTATTCAGATGGAGAGAGGTTGCCTTTGGATGGCGTGCGTTATACCTAAGAAGAGAGTTGCAATGTTCCAAAAACTCGCCATGGTATTTTAACATTTTCATATAGTTCATTTGAGTTTAGGGTCCACATGGAAGCTCTTTCCTATGGACGCGTGCTGATGGCATCAATTACTTGAATCATGACAAGTTAAGTATTCTAAGATGTAGAGTGTTTTATTAGATCTCCTAGATTAAGCTGCGAATGTTAACCTCAAAGGGTGAATACATATTTTTATCGGTTGAATTTCACTGGCATGGTTGAATTTAAGAAGCGATAGGATCAAAGGACTTTGATTATCTGACTGTGCGCTACGCCATGTGGTGAGCAGCTTGGACATAGAGGTCTTCTTGAAAGCCAACACAAGGCTGCCTTTGAGCTACGGTTTATTCTTTCCGGTGTATCAGGCAGACGACAGGTTAGAGCTCCTTTTCCTTACTTTCCTTCTCCTCCCTGCAACTTGTTAGTTTTTTCCTCGCTACTTGAATCCCGTGCCGCATTCTGGGCAGATCCTAAAATGATGCTACTGTTAGGCAGGGTGATCTTTGGATGATTAAGATTCCTCGATACGATTGAAGTTAACTCGAGTCTCACGGACTCTGTAGTTCAAGAAATAAGCAACTGTTCGGTTGCACTTTTGTTTGTTTGGATTTATCGTGGATACTGCGATGCTGTTTGAGCCTTCACACCAGCCTGCGTAATGTTTTTGGTGGTAAAAGCGATTTTTTATCATGTAACTGTCACACAGGCTGAAGGATTCTGGCCATCTGAGGCTGTGATGGACATGCTCAAGAAGATCGATGCAAAGAACCTCGAACTGGAGGAGCAGATTGCCCAAGTACAAAATTTTGCAGCAGACAGACTTGCATAGTAGTCTAGCTCGTTAAGTTCCTGCCAAGAACAATCAGTAACAGATCTGCATTTCTGGCAACTAATTGGAATGCTTAACATGCTATCTCCTTGCGGGGGCAGGATTGTCCACACGACCTGTCCGCTTTCTGTACATTTCCTGATTCTCAGGTGTTTCTCTAGTATCACATTTAATCTGTACTTGTTGCTTTGCCACATTCTACAGTGATGCACAAGTGGACTTGGATGCAGCTCTCTCTTTTGAAGCGTTATCAAGCGTCTGAGTCTCTCCATTCCCAACTTGATTAGAAATCGCTGCTCTGGATTTAACTGGTTTTAGTGCCTGACACCTAATCGTATGCGTGGGTTTCGGAACCTTTGCTTCCAATTTGCGAAAATGGCAGAGGATGAAATTACAGGGTTTTGTTTTTATAGCCTCAGGCTGTCGAAAGTGAAAAAAGTGAGCTTGGATGGGTCTATAATAACTACAGAGAGCACCTCAAAACCCACTCTTCTGGTTGCAACCTCCTCCCCCCCCGCCCCCCCACAACTATTTTGTCATTTTTAATTCCAAGTAGTGGGTGCACACATTTTGGATGTTCAATTTCTTTTGACCAGATTGACAACTCGCCAAGTCCAATTGTCAGATTGAAAGCGTTGTCTTTATATCATATTTTCAATAATATTTCATGTTCCTTTTATTCCCCAAAAATGAAACCATAGGCCTTTCTATTGATTTTAAGGAGGATTGACCGTTAAATCTTTTTGGCAAGTAGTTTCTTCATTCAATTTTGAAGTCTCTCTCTCTCTCTCTCTATATATATATATATATATATATATATATACACAGAGCAGCCATTTCTTCTGCAATTTATTAATTGATCTAACGATTGTTTAAATAAATAAGGGTTCCGTGTTTCTCTGTCTATTTGCTAGATTCTTTCATCACTGAGATTGATTCAAATCAGTACCAAATCAACTTTGTTTGTTTTTCAAGAAACTATTACTCACCAATAATTAAGTAGCAAAAGTATTGATACGGTTTTATTTATTTACAATATAAAAATTATTGCAATAATTTAGCACCACATTTTACTTTAATTCAAAACATAAGAAGATATTCATTCATGCTTTTAAACATTATTTTTATTTATTTATTTATTTATTTTTTTGCATTACATACGACTTATTTTTGCTTACATAGAAATACACAATACAATCTAAAAATACAAAGAATGTAAAGAATATTTAAAAAATCTTATGAATATTAGGGAAGGGTGCCCGAGCCTGGCCTGGCCTTAGGTCCGGAGTGGAAGTGCCAGCGTGGCATAGGGGCAATGTAGGCGGGAGCAGATTTCAAACAAGATGGATTGTGGCGGGGGCGGGGCAGAGTGCGCTGAATTTTGCAACTGAATTGGCGGATGCCCCGAGGACCCCCGAGGTACTTCTTTAGCTTTCATTGCGCGTTGAGAGATCGATCGATCGTTGTTGGAGCGAGTCGGTGGGCCGCACGTGAAGGAGTTTGCACAAAATCGTTTAGGTAACATTGTGGTTGGATTGAGTTGAGTCCTCCTTTCCTTGTGATCGCACGGAGGAGTGAGAGCTTTTGTGAATGAGCCGTTTTGTGCAAGCTTTGTGTTCCGGCTTAGCCACTCGCATTTTACGACACGACGTCACGCCGAGGGTTCCTGCGTGCATTTTTTGTGCACTATATTTGTATCGTTCACCATCAAGTATCTCAGACCAAGCGCCGGTGTATTATTTAGTATTGGTGATCAAGATTCTTGGAGTCGCGGAGTAAGTTTTGTGTTGAGATTGTCGCTGCGAAGAATTGTCATGAGGATCTGTAGATTTTTTTTGACGAATTTGACTTCGACATCTGAAAAATTGGTCGTCACCATGACATCGATCGGTTGTGTTGCATGAATTCGGTCACGTCTACACCGTTGTGTGAGTGGAGTATTTTCTTTGCAAAATATCTGAATAACAAATTGCAATCAGAACTTCGAATGATTACCCCGCACAATCGAGTACTGAAAACTCTATGACCATGTCCTGCCTACGATTGATTGCGTATGCCTCTCTTAGATGCTCCTGTGTTCTGTTATTTATGCAGTGGACTTTGAGCTGGTCAATTTATTTTTGCGCTTCTCCTCACACAATCATCACATCTCTGCAGTTATAACTATGATAAGCAAAGGCTGCTTTTGTTTTAGCACTGACATGTTTGCGTTATTTTCACGTTTACAGTAAGCATATCACACTCACAGCACTCTAGCTAAGGGAAATGCGAACGCAAAGAGCTCATAATCATCCAATCTTTACAAGGAAAATATTGGGACACATTACACACTTGCTCCTTAGGAACCAAGCTGCCTAGACTGGGAGGAATGGCCGACAGCGGCAGCGACAAACCAAGATCACCTGAGAACGACCAGCACCCAGACAATGAATCCGGAGGAGTGCAACTCCAGGATCACGATACTATTGTCATAGAGCAGGAGCCATTAATACCAATAGCAAGTGTAGTTCGAATCATGAAGAAAATATTGCCACACAACACTAAAATATCAAAGGAAGCCAAGGAGACAATGCAACTGTGTACATCCGAATTCGTGAGTTTCATCACTGGTAAGTCGATGCTGTGTCATCCCCTTCGTACTATTGGATTGTAATTAAGAAACATAGTATTGGACAGAATCAAATTCATTGTCCAGCTTGAAACAGCGATCAACGGTGGCAATAGTCGATGAAGCAGTTCGCATGAGATAATGTGATAACATTGTGTGTTGTGTTGTGCTGGTTAAGTTGAGTATCTTTGAGGCGTCACTTGCATCGTCCAATTGACCTTGCGAAGTTGTATGGTACGCAATTGAAGTCGTGAAGTGGGTTTAATATGAATATATACATATATATATATATATATATATATATATTGCTGGAAATGAACTTTTCCCACAATACGACAATCATGTAGTCGTGGTACTCTCAGTATGATGGAAAAATAGGCAGTTAATATCGGCCTTCGGAAATCCTACACTTTCATCTCGATTAGACTAGAGTTCCATATTTTTTGGATCTACTGCAGATGAGGCGTTTGATAAATGTCAGAGAGAGAAAAGGAGGACAATCACTGGAGACGACGTGCTGTGGGCCTTTCGTAGTCTCAATTTTGATGACTACGCTGAGCTCCTTGAGATTTACCTGCAGAAGTACCGGCAGTTCTTAGAGGTTAAATTCGGAATTCAGTCCGTAGGAATGGAAAGCAATCTTAGCAATGAAGAAGGACTTAGATTTGCAGGCCTATCAGATGGAATGAGCGGCGACATGAATCAGGAAGGGGTTACTGTGCCAGCGGAGCTGATGCTGCACTCGTATGGGAATGAGCCTTCTCCGGAGATGATGTATTACTTGCATCACATGAGGCCGCCATACTAAATGCCGATTCCCTCTGGCGGTAGTCACTTTTGTGGGTTGTCGAAAGGAGGGCCAGTGGTGGACGTGTTGGGAATAGGATACCGGGGTTGCAGATAGCCGAGTCTAGAAGGAGACGGTCAGGCTGTAGAACTAGGGGGTGTTGAGGGGCCGAGAAAAGGACTGCTCGATGGGGTGTAGCGCAGCATGAGGACCAATTGGTGCAGTTGCGATGTCGTGACCGAGCAGTCAAGTATACTTTGGCGCGTGTATAGTGATTGTAAAGAAAGCGGTAACGCGACGGAAGCTGGTGCGAGCTTATACGCGAAGGAGCAGCAGTTGTATGATCTAAGGCTGCACTGGCAAGTCATCGTCGGATCTGAACGAAGGTGCCTGTGGACGTGTGCTGGGTCCTTCGTGTTGTGACAAAAATTAAATCTTCTTCGATTGTTCATCCTTTTCTTAATTTTGTGTGAAAACGCTCTTTACGATACAGGGATAGAAGATTAAAAAGGGCAGAGATAGGGATTATTTTATACCGAGTTTTTTGGGCTCATTTTAGGCCAGATGTACTTCGAGGGTGTGAGGGGGGTTGAAGAATGTTGTCATCTGTTGTTACTTTTTCAGCAGACTTTACATCTTCCTAGTTTTAAAATATGGGGCAAGGTCGCATGCACTGAGAGGACAGTGCGATAATTGAATTTAGTACAGCATGAAACTGAACCGAACTCTATATTTGAACTAGATATTCTACCTGTGTTGTTTGTCTAAAATAGGTACGAAGAGCATATGTGGTTTTGATTTTGGTTTTGACTAAAGACTTTTTAGATTTGTTACCATAGCCACTTCTGTATTACTATGTGCTTCAGTAATTATACTAAAATAATCATCTGTAATTATAACAATATTTTTAAATGATTTATTTATTTTCATTCCCATGTTTGGTTGGTTTCATATGATCAGTACATTTAAAAATAATAAGTAATGTACTATTCTAAGTAATAAAAACTAAGCTATCAAACTTATAGCATGCATCATGTCAGTGAGCACATTAATAAATGGTTGTGATTCACATTCAAATGAATGCTAGCTACGTAAAATGCAAATACCTTCATTCAGAAGTTCCGTTTCAAACAAGGAAGTCAACTCGTTTTGCAATTCACGTATAATCGATTCTGTGGGAGAGCCAGCACCCATCAATCTCACTCTAATGCAGCACAGTAACACACATTCAATTGAAACTGTAGGAAAACGCTGCATATTAACACCCATTTGAGAACTGGCAGATGAGCACAAAGAAGCTCTTTTTCCAACAACCCTTAATCACACACAACCCACCCACACACGCACCATTCCCTTCAGCAATTTGCAACATAACAGTTTTGTGGGTGTCATCAAAACTCACGGTTTTGCATGGAAGCTAGGCTCGGAGGCAGCATCCACGAGGTGGTATTGGCAAGAGAAGGCATCGGAGGAGGGCATTTGCCGAGGAAAGCACGAACTGGACCATGCGAGGCGATCAACATGGAATCGAACAACACACACTGGTGTCCTGGAAGCCATAAAGCTGATCACACCGTGGCAGCTGCTCACCGAGTATTCCTGGTTGCAGGGCGACTTCGACATCAGTCTGTGGTAGAACTTCCTCGGCATGGTTGCCACCACCTTGAACTTCTGAAACGCTTGCTCGTGCTCATCCAGCACCATCTCCACGACGTACACTGTGATCGCCGCCACTGTGGCTCTCGTGGTCGCGAAGATCCTCAACGGACCCGCTTGTACAACCTTAGGCGCTTCGAGAGGCATGGAGCGCGGAGGATCGCTAATGAAAAACGGGATAATGAGCTTCTTCATTTTAGCATGATCGCTGATGTTGAAATAGTAGACGCATGGAGTTAGGGGGTTTGTAGATGTTGTGTGTCGCGGAGTATTCATACCCCCCACGAACACTCCGTGACCGATCGTTGCAACGCCTGAGTTGCCCATGCTGCAGAGCGAGCTCGGCCTGCCTCGAATTTCATCGCCGTAAATGTAACACCTTTCCTCGGAGCAGTATACGAACAAAGCTATCGTCTCTCGAGTTTCGCCCATGTTGGTCTGTAGAGCGCATTTTGTGCTTTTGTTCCTCGACTGATGGAGTTGAGGTCCAGCATCGATCTCCACATCCCATCCCACCAACACCAGCACATATGAAGTGCGTTCCTTGTTCCGCCAGATGAACCTTCCGATTTTGTTGTGCATCAGTCGCCCCGGAATCGGTGGTAAGATAATGTATTCTCGTGTCAGAGGATTCGCCACAAACACGATAGATTGACCGCTTCTGTATATCTCCGGATGTTTCCAAAACCTTTCGTTCGGTGTTTGCTTCACTCCTTCCACGGACAGTTTTCTGTTCAATCCTTGCTGTCCCGCACTAATCACAAGCAATCCTACAAACATGGGAAAAAGAAAACAAGCGAGGAAGGAAGAAAAGATTTCAGATATTGGAATACATTAATAAATGGAGATCCCTCTTGATGAGTGTGTGTATCGCATGTCTCACAGGTCCCTTGGTTCTTCTTTGACATAATTCTTCCTAGGATTGGACTACAACTTTTGTGAAGAATGTTTGCAAGTCGTCATTATGAAAACAGAAAATTGTGTTGAGGCGTTAACTGACCTGCGGATCCAGCAATGATTCTTCTGTTGTTCAAGCTTTCGTGCTCGGGAAGGAAGTCTATTGAAGGCAACGAGGTCCAGTCTCGATTCTCATCTCCTGTGCCATGCTCGTCGTTATATCCCACCAGCAGCCAAGATTTAGAGCCGTTGGGTTTCCTGTTCCTCGTTTCAAGCACCAGCGGATGATAAACGAAGTATGTGTTTGTGTCGGGGTCGGCAAACATGCTTCCCGGTGCCCACACAACCAATTTCGTGAACTTTGCGTTCTGTGTGGGTACAAGCGGAGGCTTGTTGGCGCTCAGATCTGTGACGTGCTCCCAGATTATATCCATCATATCATGTCTGCGCAGGTTCTGTGCGCACATTCTCAACTTAAGCATCGAGCATCGATCAGTAACCTCGCAACATGCAGGATTGTGAGCTGCAGAGGTGAAGTTGCTCGCGGTGCATAGCCAAGCACGGATGCGCAGCGTGCAGAGATCGAAAGGTTTGAGGGCAGCACCTGAAATTCTCGCCCGAATTCGCCGGGAGTGATGAGGTCCCGAGCATTCGGAAACGAAAGAATCCCGTATTGAAGGCCAGCTCCGGCCCATTTCTCACCCCCCGGCACAATTGCATCCCTAGTTTTGGAACTCATGGTTCCACTAGGCGAGGCCCACTTGGGTAATCGGCATTGTGCAATGGCCACTTTGTCGCTTAAAATCCATGGAGCTCGTGATCTTTCATCCCTACCTCCTCCCTCGGAATCCATCTTCACCGCCAACTCGTTGACTTCTGCCATCGGCATTTCCGTTCACCGACAGTCGGTGGTGTCGGTTTTCGGGAGCTGGCAAATTGTCTTGCACTTCAGGTATTTAGGTCTCTGGGCTTTGCTCCTTCTTCTTCTTCTTCTTCTCCCTTTTTTTCTTATCTGATTTATTTACTGGGGGTTTATATGTGCAGAATCGTGGATGGAATGTCGTCAGATTGATATCATCCAGCAAATGTAGAGGGAATGGAATGACACCGTGTTTTTATTAACTTGAAGTTTCCCCTAAATGGAAACTTTGCAATAAGATTTCACTGTGAAGTCAATACAAGTTCCAACAAAGAACTATGAATTATCTCATCAAGTTGATCACGTTCCATTCCAGCAATCATGTGCATGGTAAAGTAAAATGATGGTTTGATCACTGCATCTTCAAAACTAACATTGTATTTTGAATTTTGCTAGCATGGTGTATTTTTCCTATGTGGTTTAAAACCCTGCGACCTCAATGGATTTATTTGTATAAAACACAAATTACTGTAGTCTATGTGAAGAAAAATTAATATTATGCTTTTAAGATTGTAATGGATTGAAATACAACTTTTGAAAGGTTCAAAATAATCAGAAGTTCTAAAGCATGAAAAATCTGCATGTTTTGGAGAAAGTGTAGATAATTTTTGAATGTCCCGTTTCAATGTTGTGATATTGCAATCAAGAAACAAAAAGGTGCAACTTCTCAATTTATAAAAGGTGAAACGAGGATAATTTTTAACGTTGTAATAATCATTCGATTGCTAATTTAATTATGCACATTATTGTTAAAAAGAAGATAGAAAAGGCACATATATTATTTCTCATATATATATATATATATATATATATATGAGAAAATATTATTTCTCATATATATATACATATAGTATATATATATATATATAATCATTTTTATTTATGCGAAAACATTCACATACTTCAAAAAATTCTCATGTTTTGCAAACATCATTTATTAAAAAATCACAAACAATCCTGCTTTTATGATAACTTCAAGAGATTGGGATAATGTATGAATGTTCACCTATTCATCTGTTTGCGCATCAAAACACAGAGTTGGTCATTTTGAGTTACCTCATTCAATTTCATATTTGGAAAAAAAAAGGAAAAACAATAAATATCACAAAATACTGTACTTCGTGATTTTTTCATTCCATTAAAAAAATTAAAAAATTTGAATGTAAAAATATTTATACATCATGTCTGTTTCAATTTGTATTTGTTTCAATTACAAGAAAAGATATCAATGAACACTTTATTTTTTTATTTTTATTTCATGATTTTCTTTTTCCTTATTTCTTATTTTGGAATTCAGAAATGAATAGAAATTTATTCTCATCACAGGGTCTTCAAGTTTTTGACACACACACACACACAGGTTATATCTACAGTGGAATTTGGTCAATGTAGTTATTCAAAAACAGAACAGTGTGCAAAATAATGTTAAATCAGTGTATTTTCAAGCATTATCATGTGGCATGCATTCTGATTATGCTATTGAAATGTATATGCTGCACTCCACTTATGTTAGATAGGTAGATAGTGTAAGAAATTTTGGTTTGTCTGCAAATGTATCAAAAGATCATTGTGTTCCAGATATGAATGATGCACATTTAAAATATTATTTTATTTTATTATGTTGTTGCTTATATTCAGGCATTACAATTTCGTAAACAGAGGAGAGTGAGATCTTATTTATATTTATTAAACTATTATTGTAGACATGTTTATTTTTTTCTGCATTCATTACAATGAATCATTGAATCTGACGAACAAATATGTAATAACATCTTTGGAAGTGACGCAACAAAGAAATTCAAGGAGTTAAGAGTTGTTGTACACCAAAATAGTGTCTTGAAATAACAAAGTTCTGCTCAACATTGTGGAAAAACGACTTTGCGAAAACAAATTATTTTTACACTGAAAAGCTGAATCAATGGTTTTCTCAAAATCGACTGTGGTTTTCTATCTGATGATACACTATTTCAAGCTATTAAAATAATTTGCACGAAACAATAACGAATTGATCATAATTTTTGATACTTGAGTTTTCTTATTCAACTGCAAGAATTTTAAATGAACTGAGAAGTGTTACATGTTTTATCAGTTAAATACATTTCACTCATAAAATGTGCAATGCTTCTCAATTTATTTAATTAAAAAGATTATTTTGTTAAAATTTTGTGAAAAAATTTGTTAACATATTATCTTATAAAATCCATCATATTTATACCAAAGATGTATTTTAAAAACTCTAGGCGCATACTATTCATATTGCAGATTTTTTTAAAAAAATTCTCATGGAAATGAACTGCAAGTTTCTCATAATGAATAATGTTTTTTTTTGTTAATTTATATTTTGAAATACCGGTTTTATATTGATTAATATTTTTAATATACATTACAAATAAAAAATTCAAATTAGAGATTAGAATTTTGACCATCTCAATAAGTTAATTATTTTGACATCATGAATAGTTTCGTATCTTATTTTTTTCAACATAAATATATCAACGGTCAATTACATCTTGTAAAGATGTCAATAATTGCTTCGATTTTCTAATTGCAAATAACTTATACTAATTTTTAAAGTTTCATTCTTTTATTTTTAAAATGTTAATACTATACATGTTTTTAAATGCTTACGTCTCCTCAAATTAAAATTTGAAGTTGTTTCTGGGCTTCTGTTACAATTCACCAACATTCTCAAATATTGTCATTCTTTACATCATTATACTAACATCTTTGCAAGAAAAGTAAACAACAAAAAGTTTACATATATTTTAGGAAATAAACAAAATAAAATAGACAAACAAAGTATAAACCTTTGCAGTTCTTATAACAAAGACACATCTTTTGCATTCAAAATGCATATGTCTCCTCACATCAAAATTAAAGTTATATTTGTGCTCTAAAGAACCACTCCAATTTCTGTACTAAAGATGCTAAAAGTCCTAAAACAAAATACTTTAAAATTGGTTGTTTGCCTTTGGCATTGTCAACATTCACTTAAAAAATATATATTTATCTATACATATACAACAAATGATATTCCTCTTTTTATTTTTCCGTATTTTATTCGTTTTCTTGTTGGTGGTGGCAAAAACTCCACCTTTAGGGATACATCGTTCCAAACTAAATCTAAAACTGCAGCATTTTGTCAATACCTATTGCTACCCATCCAAAAGAACAAGACCTCAAACGAAAATTCAGAAGGACTAGAGCATCTTGTACACCACCACAAGTTCATCACAGACAATAAATTTATCACCCATGTCTGCATTTGTGCTTTTGTTTTGCGTAGAAGCCTTCTTATCAACTGTGAATTTAGGGCTCACAAATGTCCCGGTCCAGGACTGAGACGATTGTGAGGGAACTGCAGGACGTCGTCGATGCCTGTGAGTAGTGGCCTCCTGTTCCTCCTCCTCCTCTTGCTCTCTTTACGTTTTTCCTGCTCTCGTTTCTTTGCTCATTTGCAATGCTTCATGCTCCCGTAATTTTTTTGTGTTTGATGTTGTCTTGTTTTCTGAGGTATTTAACTGAATTTTGCTCCATGTGGGGTGAACATGGTTTGATTGGGTTGGTTTCTGACGCTTACTTTCTTCATTCACACCTTTCTTCTTTTTTCTGCATGTAAACATACATTGTTATCAGTGGGCGAACCTCTGCGTCAGAGTTTCCAGGTACTTTTCAAGGTTCCTCTGGTGTTCAGGATGAAGAATTGCTCGAATTCTATGACATTGAATGCATGGAACCCCTCGCTGGTGTTTCTACGGGGGGGGGGGGGGGGGGGGGGCGATGGATGTTGAGAATGCTTTTTCCATTCAATGCAGAATATGCATGGTGGTTATCCAGAAGCCACTCTGGAACGATTCCTCAGAGCAAGAGACGGCGATGCTACGAAAGCGAGTAAAATGGTGAGCACAGAATGTCCTTTGGTGTAAGTAGCGAGCTATGATTCATTTGAGCTATGGGTGAGACCAAACCTGAGCATATTTTGGTTAACCGTTTGCTTGTTTGTTGCGCAGATTGTGGATTGCCTGAATTGGAGAGTCAAAAACAGGATTGACAATATCCTTGCGGTAAGGCTACCATTTACACTGGCTGACAGTAGGTGGTCTGAGTTTCGTTTATTGCTCACGTGCTCTCTGTGCATTGGTTCCTTGCAAACCCTCCAATGACCGGCAGATCATCTGCACAGCACAGAAATTGACTAAATCTGTCACTTTAGGGGTTGAAGGGTTTACGATGGCATTGTCACAAACATGGGTATATTTCCACGTCTGTGCACAATTGTCCAAGTATTGATTCTGGTGGTCACTTGGTTGCAGGAGCCCATATTACCAAAGGAGAAATTCGATGCCATCCGACAGACTCAGTTGATTGGATTTTGCGGCTTTTGCAAACAGGCAAGCATATATAGTCCAGGATGCAGTGAATATCTTCGTCAATTCCCATTGGCTCTGATGTGCTACTGTACATCTCCTCAGTCGCACATGAAGACCATTGTCATCTTTGCTTGTCATGGTCGTACTGCAACAGGGCCGTCAATCCTTGAGTAATGTATACTGGTTGAGTTTCAACGTACACTTGAATCTGAATCTTTTCTTTAAAAAAATATATAATAATATTCGGTTGCTCCTTCGTTTTTTTATTTTTTTGCGAATAAGATTGAAGTATATCTTCATGCCGGTGGTACCTCGCTCACGGAGCCTTCTCTGCAATCATTCCCCAGGGTCGACCTGTTTTTGCAATTGGTGTCGGCAATAGTACTTTTGATCAAGCCTCAGTGAGTGACTCGTTCTTTCTATTCTAAATAACTGAATAACTGAAACATTTGCATCCTAAGTTTCATTTCCGAATATACTCTCTATGAGCAAATCAAATTGCCAGATAGGAGTACTTGGTGCATAATCTCTTCTTTGAGTAGCATTATGTTTCACCACTCATATCATCCTTTTTATCAGGGATTGTGGACTTCTGTAAGTTGCACTTTCATGAACCCGCCAATTTTTTCGATTCTTTGCAGGTAGACAAATATGTCCAGTCACATATTCAGATCAACGAGTATAGGGATAGAATAATCTTGGTAAGTTCCGCAAAGTGCTGATGCGGTTTTGTCCATTGCGAAATGTCTGTATATAATTTTATTTTGTTTTCACCTCGTCATGAAAGACGCTTTGACGTTCTGACTTCCAACGCATGTGCTGCACAGACTGAAATCAGCACGAATAAGGGGCGATACGTAGGGACCTGTTTGAAGATTTTGGATATGACTAGCCTTAGTCTTTCGGCAATCAGCCGGTTGAAGACCTCCACAGCTATCGCAACCATTGATGATTTGAATTATCCAGAGAAAACTGACACTTACTACATTGTCAATGCGCCGCATGTGTTTTCTACCTGTTGGAAGGTATCATGAAGTTTCTGTTTTTGCAGTTCGCGGTTCACTGGTGACTTGCTCTCATGGCACTAGCGTTGATCATAAGAGTTGCCCTGGGACTCCGACTCTTTGAGTTTTAACTGTCCCGTGGCAATGATGAGTCACTCACCAAACTTCTCCCACCTGTTTGAGCAGGCAGTGAAACCTATGCTCCATGAAAGGACCAAGCGCAAAGTGCAAGTACTGCGGGGGAACGGGCAGGAGGAGCTTCTCCAGGTAAGTTTTTCACTTTGCTTGCTGACAGCATTTGAACCACAGTGGAAGGGCAACGGAATTGGTGAAAGTGTGATACGTCGAAAAGGTGGCACGTCTTTTAACGTAACTCAACTGTTGAGTTTCTGGGATGTCTGGCACTTGACATCAGTATTTTTTTTTTTTTTTTTTTTTTTTTTTTTGCTTCAAGGTGATGGATTTTGAAACACTCCCTCCCTTCTGCAAGCCCGGCATTAGCTCATCCAACGAGTCTGACATCTTCTCGCCAGACCATCAGTTTCATGTGAAGCTGTACAATCACATTCAACAAATGGCTCTGTCCACTGACAGGGTCCTTAATGGTCTGTCCTCTGAGGGCTCCTTGAACATCGAAGTTCCGACCTCAGCCGAGCAGAGCCAGCATTCCGATGAATGCGAGGTTGTTCACGGGATTGGATCTGTGCTGCCCACTCTTCAAGCGTCTCCAAATGACTCTTACCAGCATCAAAGGGATACGTTGACTTCCAACATTGCTGGTCTACAAGTAAGTTAAACTCAGGAAATAAATAATAAATGAATATTATGTAAGTTTCACTCTAGGCTGTCACCACACCACCCTCTCTGCCACGACTACGCCACACCAGACAAAGTTGATTTGAAGGCTTCAGGAGACCAACTCTGCGAGGCCTAATTATAGTTGCCAACAAGTTGCAGAGTTTGGGGGGTGGGGGGTTTGGATAAATTCTCCGTGTGTGTGTGTGTATTAAAGTGACCGGCATTGGCCCTGGCAGTGCACTTGGACAGCTTTTGGGGCAATGCTGATGGCAAACCTCCCTGTCTCTCTGTAGGGGAAATCATCCTGCCTTTGGCTTGTCTTGGTGCTTGTGGCAGTCTACTTCATGAGAGGATTGTGGTGAAAGAGATGATGATGAAGAGGAAACTTGTGCAGTTGCATTTCCCTCACGGCACAGCCACAGCCCACCTCTCTCAGTTAGTTGCTCACCAATTCCTGATGCTGCTGCTGCTGCTGTTCGGTGATTGCTAAGTCATTGCATGGCTACTGATCTGAAGTCATGAATTCCTGGGTTAAACTGATGCATCACTCTGTTCTCTGTGCTTGTAGTTTCAGCTTTTGGAAATGTTGCTGCACTGATATGCTTGGTACTTAATTGAAAAGCAATACTCACGCGGCTATGGCAAAGATCAGACACAGTGTGAGACAAAATGACCAACTGGAAATTATGCCGCAACAAAAAAATTAAATTAAATTAAAAAAAAAATCAGGCTTCCCCCGGATATTGTCACATTTGCATATTGGTCAAATGTCAGGAGGTTATGACTGGTTCTCATTTCCACGAGGTGGTTCTGTTTATTCATATACAAAAAATAAAAATGTTTTTGTAAAAAATACAAATAAGTGAATGTTTATATACATATATACATATATATATATATACAAAAGAAATCACACATACCTACTGACACACACAATAACTTCATTTCATATAAACTCCCACAATTTTATTTCATGAAAAATGTATTTTTACATGCATATTATTGGTTTTAAAAGCTAAGATACAGTTTGAGTTGAGAAAAGGAAAGAAAGAGATAACATATCACACGTAAATGTCAGAATCATACTTGTAACTGGCTTTTGATGTTTGAAAAGTAATTAATGCTTAACTTGTGTTATAACAATTGTGTGTTGAATTATCCATTTATTTGTATTTATGTATATTTCAATTGTCTAAGTTTGAAGTTATTGAATAATTTTGTTGACTTTCATGAAATCCAAATAGATAAAACCTAAAATTTTGTACAATGAGATTCAGTCCAAATTATTAGATATATGAATATATACTTAAATTACAGAACTTCTAGTTTATTATGGTTTCTTTTTTTGAAAATCTTATTCCAAAAAGTACATATTTTTTGGAATAATTATCTAATAAAATTTAAATTAACATAAAATAATAAATGAGATATTTTTTTAGTTAATAATTTTTTTAAAAATAATACCTTCTATTAAATAAATTTTATTTTGTTTAAATTTTCTTTCTAAAAAATTAAAGATTTTTTCCTCAAATCTAGTTTTTGTAAATATTAATGTTTTATAAATCACATCTTTTGACCATTATCTCATATCATATATTATACTTTTTTAATATTCTAAATCTTTATAATATATATATATATATATATATATATATATATAAATAATTTTTTTCAATATAACTACTTCAAAAAAAATTGTAATTATATTTTAAAATCAACAAAATTTATATATATTTTTTGATCATTTTAAAAATATTTTTCAAGGATTATCAATGCCATGGATAATGTCAACAATTTTTAGCAAAAGCAGCAATATTCGAGATTATTGTATATCAATACAATAACAAGATTAGGTAAAGTTGTAATAGTAGAAACTATTAGTAATTAGTTGAAACACCATTGCAAAGTAGTAGGATGGAAGCAATGATTAAGAAACTTTTAGGTATTATAAATGCCCATGGAGGAATACATACATTCTTTCTCTCTTTCAAAATTTAGATGTTTAGTAGTTAGTATTATAAATACAATGTGATAGTTTGTCAAATTTTGCAAGCATTCTAGTTAGACAAAATTATGTACTATGTTTTGCTTGAATGAATAAAAGAAAAAGTATTAGTTCATTAAATCTAGAGTACTTCTAAATTTGGTGGTATTGTGTAGAAGTACCATATCAAAAGAAGTGTATACAGCTTGGACTTATCAATATTACTATTACTATTCTATGGTGCATTGTCATGTAGTAATATGGCCATTAGGTGAAAGAAGAAAGAAAGTATTTTATTATAGAAGAGCCTAATTAAAAAATATAATAAAAAATATAGATAAAAAATATAGACAAGTAGTAAAATCTTGTAGTGTTAGAATTGTGTCATATAAACAAAGATTGTTACATACAACATATTGAGTGTTACCAGCCAATCATAAAGTATATAATTTAAATCAAATATAAATGCACATCCAATACACTCTTAAGAAAAGATTAGAAATCTATACCAAATTAAGTCAAGCTATCTCTTACACCATTAAGAGGGAATCTAAGAATGCAAGTGTGAAAATAAAAAAAATCCTAAAGCTTTACTAAAATGGCTAAAACACCATAGCCAAATAAATCCTTATAACAAGTTCTTTGACTTTCAAAAACACTCATAAGACTTGACTTGATAAGAATGTCAAGTCAAGGATTTTTCTCCACTTAATACCTCAAATCTTAATTGACATGAATAAGTCAATTAATAGAAAAACTATCAATGGCTGAAAAATCACTAATTAAATTAAATTACATACATTTAATAGAATTTGCCACTTGATGCTATACCACATGACAATTTTTAAGTAAACAAAGATTATTACATACAACACATCAAGTACTATCAATTAATTATAAAGTATGTAATTTAAATCAAATACAAATATACATCTAACATACTCTCAAGTACCCCTCTTAGTTGATTAGTAGCTCCTCTAGTCAACTAGGACTACAAACTTACATCATTGAAGATGAATGCCACCATCATATGAATGCTAAATTATACTCCTCCAAACTTAGTATTGTAGTAGTTAGACCATTATAATGTGTAACAAACATAATAGAAGAAATCTTCAATCCTTATTAAGAGATAAAGAATGATTAGAAGACTTTTTACAACAAAGACAAATTCAATCTCTTGACGGAAGAGTAAAAAGAAGTGGTATCAAATATGTTATATGCCATCCATGTAGGCATTAATCACATAAAAGAATAGTAGCAGGCTTTTTCTTCTCACCACATACAAAACAAAGAAGACCAATTTGTACAACTACTAATTCAAGATATATAGAGTTATCAACAAGAATATGACAAGGAACACAATTTTTTGAATGTTCTTAATACTCTTGTCAATCTTTGCCTTTTAATAATAAAATATTATTAGACAACACATTCTTGACATATAGAATTATACAACTTACTTTAATATCAAGTATTATAAGCACTTGAAATTGTAAATACACATAATTTTTTTTAGAGAATCTTTGCAATTGAAGTTGATAAACTCTACTACAAATGCAAGCATATGACAAAGTATCATGATATTAAGTAATAGATAAATTCTCTATAGTCATAAGCATGGCTTATTTAAAGAATTCTTTTCAATCATATAGACATTGAGTTCAAACATTAGAATCATCTAAGTCTACAACTAAAGCTAGCTTCTCACATATTGAGCTAGGTAGAATTAGCTTCGATCCATACAACAACTAATAAGGACTACAAGATGCCAAATATACTTATTTATTGAAGCATTAATCCATCACAATCTATGGCAACATCAAATTCCTATTACAATGGTTGCTATGAAATAATCTATACTTCCATAAATCACATTTGATAATTTAAAAAATCTATTTTTGTATTACATGATATCTTGTTTAGAAATAAACTGGACATTTGATTGTAGATGGTAGGATTGTGTTTTACAAGTATTTAAGAATCCTAATATGTTTCACCTTTATAAGAAGAATATAATTTTAACTTTAATTCAAAGAGCTTAAATCCAATATTAAGTGCTTAAAAACACTCTTGTTAATAATCTCAACTATATATAAACTCTAATTGCCTTATTACTTTCATAATTAGGTAATTTTGATTTTTCTTTATAAGCCCTAATCCTAATCAATAAGCATAAGTAAATTATAGCTCCTAATATAACCATGCACTTTAAGCAAAACTTTGCATAAAAATACCACTATAATTCTTCTATGTGCTTAAAAGAATTTATCCCAATTCAACTTATAGATCATGAAAAAACATCCAAAAACCACATTGATGTTACTTGGTTGCCAACTTGAAAGTTGATACAAATGTTTCAGCAATGATTTTTTCTTCTCCAACTTTTAGCTTCAACTCAAAATTAATGTGTAGCTTGATCTTCAAGTCTTCTAATATTATGCTAAATTTAATATTAATCCAACTAGTAGATCTTTGAATATTATAGAAATCCTATCCAACTCCAAACTACCAATTTTTGATACTTTCTTATACCAAAATCTAGATATTTTTAAATCGCTCTATTAGATTATTATAAAATTTCACATATATTTAGGACATCTAATTTATCAATCATTATCAAATTTTTAATTATAGATGTAACACGAATTTCACGAACTAGCCCATAGTGCTAGTCCTAATTGTATTGTATAAATTCCAAGTCACCAATACAAACCCTGACTTTAAATAATAATTGTAAAGTCAAACAAAATCCTTAAAAAACAAGCCTTATCTTTTTGAAACAGGATCTACGCTAACTCTCCAATCTTAATTATTGATCTTCAAATGCCTCCTTTATATAGTCCTAGGCAGTCATTTTGGTGGCTAGAGGTTTGATTTTGACCATGTCTTACATACAATTGACCCCTCGGTTTTAATCTAATCTATCATAGGAATTTTTAGCCTAATTCTAGTATCAACCGTACTAATTATTATTATTTTTTAATTTTATTTTATTAATATATGGTCTTTCTAAGGCAATAAAAGAGTCTCTATATCCTAGAAGGTAAAATTATTGACCAACTTTTAACCTACTAACTATTAAGATAAGAAAATAAACTAAGAGGCTTTTATAAAAGTTATGTTTGAATATCTTGAATTATTATTTAACTAAGATAATTAGATATTAATTAGAAATTTATTTTTGATTATATTTTTATCATATAGCTGTTTTATAACATGACATCCACATCTTCTGAACCTGTACATCCTCTGATATGCGCCAAATGAACCATATGTCATAATTAGCATTACACCATCTCTTCATTTTTTGCATCAAATCCTTCACTACTATTTTATATTAAAAATAAAGACAAATAATTCATTTTAATTACCACTATTGCTCCAATAAAATAATCCTTTTCAGCTTTCATAGCTGAATCAACTTCTTATAATTCTTTTTTTACTTGTGAATATACACATTGGTGATTACTTAAAACCTTAGCTCCAAATTATATTGAAAATCTATGTCCATTCAAATCATCTTGACCTATAGCCCATCCAATGATAATTGAATTAGTATCCTTTGTAAAAATCACCAATCTGTTATACTTATAATGAATTTTTCTCAATATTGGTGGTGATGTCAATAATTTCTTCAATCTTTATATTACTTTAATATGTATATATATATATATATATATATATATATATATATATATATTTTTCCATTTAAATTGATAGCCCTTGTATAATAGTTCATACAATAGATCTACTATATGAGCATAGTGAAGAATCCAAATATAATAAAATATACATGCACCTAAAAACCTACAAACCTTTGTTAAAGAACTGCAATCCTCTTTCATTTTTTCAATTACATCAATCTTAGTTGGATCTAGTTTTTTTCTACAAAATCCACATAAATGTCCAACAATTATGACCTCTTGTATCCCAAATGAAGATTTTACATCCGATAATGTAAGATGAATTTTCTTAGGCCGAATCAATATTTTTTTATAATCTTATATATGATTAATAATATACTTGCAATATTCCCTCTTATCTAAAGTTTCATCCTTATTTTCTTCTTTGCATTCCTTAATAGAAACATCATCTTAAAAAGTCATGATCTTTTCAAGGATAAAATCCTTCAATACCTTATTCATCCTATTCATCACATATGCAATTGAGTTAGTTGTGCCTTCAGAAAGAGTTCACATTCTTACTAGTCCAAGTAGTGTTTTTATTGTTGTCATAACTCTACTCCCTTTTGTAAGTTGAAATTGGTCATAACCCAAATACAAATCATCTATTGAATAGATTGCCCTTCTTGCAAATGCTTCAATAAATTCATCTATTATTGATCCAATTCTTACATTCCTAATAGTTTATGCATTCTTTGGCTGTATAACTTGAATAAATTATAATAATCCATTTTTTTTAGGTACTATAAACCATCGACTAGAATATAATATAAAAAATGGCTTCAAAATATTCATCTTCATCTTCTCTTCTAATAATTTGATCAAGCTTGATAAATGTGTCCTTGGTATTAAAATTAGACTCAAATTTCAAGATACATGTGATAGAGTAAAAATAACCATAGGCATTATAATATTTGGATCTACACATCTAATTTTGTAAGATTCAAAGGCAAATAATCAACCTTATTCTGTCAACATCTTTTTAAATGAAATAATTTCCTTTAGCAATACAGAACCATCACAACTAATCTTCAATTCCTCAAAAGTCTCTTTAGTGAACTTAAGTCGAATATTCCTTAGATCTTTTAAGCTCTTTTTTCTTGATACTTCTTTCATATATTTTTTAGAATCTTTTGGCAAAAGATCAATAATGGATTTTATCTTCTTATATACTATCTTATATTTTGTCTCAACTATAATCTCTAGTACTTGAAAAGATTCAATCATATCATAAAATTCTCTTGAATGAATTTATATAATTTTATCATTATTATTTAATCCAATTAATGCAATAAATTCTAAAAGATTCTCTAGTCTATTTTTTTTATAAATACCAATAATCTTTTTATTTTCTTTTAACATTCCTAATCTACACAAGTCTTTTTCAATAGCACTCAATCTCTTTCTTTCTTTTCTTTTTAAGTCCTTAATTCTCTTATATATAATATTTCTATTTTTAAAAATACTAATAAATTGTGCATCAAAAGTACCTATATCTTACGAGAGTATCTTTTTTTTTATACCTCTATAATCTTGTTTTATAGTGGTACTTTCAAAAAATCCTTGAATTCTTCAACAATCCTTGGTAATGGATTTTCTCTCAATTTTTTTAAATTTTGTTCATAATTTGGAGGTACAGTAAAAAATTATAATATTTCTTCTATTAATTTCTTCTTTTGTTTAATACTGTGAATAATAACATCATGAAATTTTTTCTTGGGAATTCTCAAAATCTCCTTCAATTTAAACTCAACCTTAGCATTAAACACAAGTTCTTCAAGCACTTCTTTTAAATTTGTTGCAGCTTCAATATTAGAGAGTAGTTTGTAAGTTATCAATTTATCTTTATCTTTTGTCTCCTTCATTTTTTCTTCTAATATTATTAAAGTATCCTTTATGGACAACTCTTGTGAAGTCCCTTCATGAGCCTTACCTCCTCAAGTTTGCCTCTTGGAAGAATTTCCTTCTCTTGTATCATCAAAATTTCTTTTTTTCTTTTTTTTTCTATTAAAGCTTTATATTAGCTTTTAGCAATATATGCATGTATTGATAAAGCTTCTATATGATCCTTTCAGCTTGTAGTTCCACAAATTATTGGAGAAATTCTTAATAAAGCTTCTTATAGCATCTTTTCTTTTTGCATTGTAGAAATGGCAGAAGATCAAAGTCTACTTGATTGAATATTACCAACAAAATTTTGTTTTCTATCATTATTTATTTCAATTCCATAACTTGTAGCTTCCATTGCTATAACTCCATGTATTACTAAATAATCCTTAATCAATGCTTTTATACCTCCTTTACCAAAGTTGATTTGGAAAAGATCACTAGTATCTTTCAATGCAATTTTTTCATCTTTTTAATAAACAATACCTTGTTATATAATCTCATTGAATTCACCACAATCTTTTTGAGAATAAGAATCATCATCACACCAAATATATCTTTGTATATATCCTTATTTAAAAGTAGCCTTTGAATTTGTTGTAGAAGTCTTTTCCACAAGCCTTGTAAGTTTAATTTGAAGATCTTGCATTCCACTTATAATTTCCTTGAATCCCGTATCTTCTTTTTTTGATGTAACCAGTAGAGGTTGGACAATAGATACAGTCAATTGTATAGTAGGCATTAAGGTCTTTGGTACTTGTATCACTTTTCGAGGGTCATAACTATCCTTTCTCCTATCTCTTTTGGCAAATAATCCAATAGCATCTTCAACAGCCTTTCACTTTGTTGTCAATTCTTCATTTTCTTCCTCATCTTTAAAAAGAATTTATAACTTCTCTTATAATTCTCTATCAATAGCTTGAAGAAACAATTCAATCTTTTTTGGTGTTAATATTAACTTTTTTATTTTTAATAATTAAGAAAATTACCTTATAATTTCTTTTAATAATTTTGTAACTTAAATTTTTTTGTTAGGTTGTTTAATCTATTTTAAGAATGATTTCTTAGTAATTCAATCATTATCCTCCAAAAACTTCTCATCTTTCAATGTATGTAAAAATACCTCCTATAAACTTCTAAATTGTCACATAACAAATCTTATATACTCTCTTATCTTTGATATTATAGCAAGTTTAAATAATTAAATCATCTCTTTAAAAATAAAATTCAATTCCATTTTTTGTGCATAACATCTTAAATATTTGGAATTATTCCTCCTATCAAATTAGTCAATCTTCTTAATCATTGATTGCAATGCTTTGGTTGCCAAAACCTCTTTGCAATTATTACCTTGTTGCTGTTGCATAAATAACATAAATACTTGAAATATTTTTGTAGTATTTGGATCAAAGTATATACTTTGTTCACCAATACAAAGTGCTAAAAAATACTCTTTTTAGTATACTCAATCATATATAATCTCTAATTACTTTATTACTTTCATAATTAGCTAATTTTTAATTTTTTTTGCAAGCCTTAAATCTAATCAGCAAGATTTAGCAAGCTGTAGCTCTTAATCTAACATTCCATTTAGAAAAAAAAAGATTTTGGAGAAGTATCATTATAAAGCAAGACTATGGAGGTATAAAAAGGGAGGTACTCTTACAAGATATAGGTGCCTTTGATTTAATTTTTATTGGCAAAAAAAAAAAAAAAAAAAAAAAAAAAAATGATTGAGAAAGAATTATGTGAGTTGAGAACATTAGAAGATGATGAAAGATTTTTGGTATTTATCTAGAAAATGGATTGGAAGATTCTTGGAGAAAATTACATATATTGGATTAAAGGATGATGACAATGGAAGCAAGTGAAGATACTCAAACAAAAGCAAACAGATTTACACAAGTTTAGAGGGGGTGGATGTCGTGTTGTAACATGACTATATGGTGAAAGATGATAATATGGATCTTATTATAGAAGAGCCAAGTTAAAAGAAAAGGTAGAAAAATATGGATAAAAGATAGGAAGGTAGTAAAACTTTTAGTAGTAATGCTGCCCTTTTAGAAAAAAATAGCTTCTCCTTACTTTGTAGGACCAAAAATAAGGCAAAATAAGGTAGATTGGAAAAATAAATGATATATACATCTTTAGGAGGAAGTTAAGAGTAAATTCTAGTAAAAATTACTTAAAAAAAACTAGATGTTGATACCCAGAGAGGGCCGGTTATGAACTAGGGTCGAAATCAGACCCTGAGGCACAAAACCGAGTTTTAACGATGAGTACTAGACTCTTTGGCAGATCGAAGAGTGGAATTTGATAGCAAATTGAATAAGGTTTCTATAGGTGTTAATTTTGGGTAATTTGGAGTTGTTATGACTTTGTAAGGGCTTTGCAAAGTCAAGGTTTGTTTCGGATGACTTGGATTTTATGAAATAAAATAGGGTTTACATTTTGGATGATTTCGAGAGTTTTGTAGTAGATCTATGGGTAAAATATTGTGGGTTTATGGTTATAATTGTGTTTAATGTGTGTTGTGAATTTGAGCTCGATCTAACGGTTGAATTGAGGAATATTGAGGTTTAAGTGGATCAAGGTCTTAGAAAGCAGAATTTTAGGTCTAATGGGGGGTTTTTGAGATTTATTGCAATATTATGGTTGGATTGGAGTGAAACTTGCATGAAAGGATATAAGACTTTTTTTTCTATGCGTATGCAAATTTTGAGATCAATCGAACGGTGCAAAGGAGAGATATTGGCTCTAGAAGATTGGCATCAAGATTGGAGAAGGATGCCGGCCAATACCCGAGTACATTTTTGAGGTTATCGTCAATTTGGTAACTTCGATTCTTTTCAATTTTTTCTGCTTATTTTTAACTTATTTTTTTAGAAGTGTACAAAATTTGAGTTAAGATCAACGGTTTATTCATTAGTTATTGAGGTTTAAATCTGTTATAGGAATTATTAGGGTTTGGTTAAGATTTGGTTTAGGATTTAGGGTTTGGATTAGGATTTGGATAGGGTTTGATTTAGGGTTTAGGATTTAATTAGGATGTGATTTAGAATTTAGGATTTGATTTAGGATTTAGGATTTGGATTAGGATTTGATTTAGGATTTAGATTAAGGTTTGATTTAGGGTTTAGGATTTGGATTAGGGTTTGGTTAGAGTTTGATTTAGGGTTTAGGGTTTGATTTAGGATTTGGTTAGGATTTGGTTTAGGATTTGGTTGGGATTTGGATTGGGATTTGGATTAGGATTTGTTTAGGGTTTGATTTAGGGCTTAGGATTTTATTAGGATTTAAGATTCAATTAGTTTTGGCCTAAAGTTTGAATGAAGTTCAATAGGATTTTAACTAGAATTAAATTAAGGTTGAATTGAGATGTATTTGAGTGATATTTTTGATCCTTCTAATATTTCTTTAAGAATTCTTATTATTTGTTTGAAATTACTTTGAGATTTTTTTGAATTTGATTAAGCTTACTTAGCATTATTATGGTCTAATTATAGTATTATTAGTATTCTATTAGAATTAGGATTTTTTTATTGCAATTTCCATTCTTCCTTCCTTAGCCAAGTGCTTGAAGCATTCTCAAGCAAGACTTCACGTATTACGACAACATTCTAGTAGTGATTTTTTTTTTTTTGATAGTTAGCTTCAACTCAAAATTGGTGTATAGCTTGATATAATAACACAAATCCTTAATAGATAATGATTTCAATTGAGGTAATAAAATTTTAAAGATTGATCTAACTTAATTACATATTTTATACCAAGAAACATATATGGTTAATTGTTGATACATATTACTCTACTAATACTAATTATGCAATATAAAATATATCCTACATATTCTAAAATATCCAAATTCTTCATGTATTTGGCATATTAAGAAGGCCTTTTGATCTCATGTTAGAACTATGTATCTAGCTCTATTAAGTGACAAACAAAATAACAAATTTTTCTTTCAAAAAAATCTTGTTATTTGATAACCACGTTTTTTTTTATCTCTTTTCATGTTGGTGATAGCTATAGAAAACGTTCTTTATTAAAGCTTATATAAGACTGCAAGATCTTCTCATACATTGTTAATTATTTGATTTTTATCCAATTTCTTATTTGAATTATGGTCAAGAACCAAGGTTGTAGAATTTGACATTAAAGTCAAATGTGTGGTTGTATGCTATCCAAAAACTACTTTTCAATCATAATTTCCATACCACCAAGCTTCAAATAAGTCTTCTTTTGAAGGACATGGATTATGAGAATGTCCATGAACATCCAAATTAGTAATGCCTATCTGATGATCAAGCTCAAAGTTGTATTTTTTGAAGCAATAAAGCCTATCTTACAAGCTTATCAATAAGCTTGTCTAGCTCTATAAGCCAATTCAAAGATTAATAGTCAGTTATCAATATAAAAGGTTGAATATAAAAGTAAGCTCAATGGCTCAAACTGTTGCCAAAGCTTCTCATTTATAAGATGAGTAATTTTACTTTGCATTGTTATTACTTCTAGAAGCAAATGTAATAACATATTTTCAGCCTACATCATCTTTCTGTATTAAGACTACTCCCAATCCTATTATATTCTAATCTGTGTGTAGTTGAAAAAGTCTATTAGTATCCAATTATTGAAGCAATGGAATTAAATCCAACTTTTGCTTGAATGTGTTGAATGAATGTCATTGCTCATATTTCTAAGTCCATGGTTGATCTTTATCCATGAAAATAATTAAAGTCTTATTAATGATGCTAAATTTTTTAAAAAACCTTTAATAATAATTTACAAATCTTAAAAAAGCCAAAAGACATGAAACATTACTTAGTAACAAGATTTTTTACTAGGCATCTATCTTTGCTTATTGTATGCTAAGACTTCTTGAAATAATCATAAAAATCAAATATGGTAATTATTTATGAAAGAATTTATACTTTTGATGATACAAGTATAATCTCCATTGTTATAATTACTCAAATACTGCTTATAAATGACTCATATGATCTTATAGGGTGCTATTAAAAATAATAACATTATTAATGTAATATCTTACAAATGGTAATTTAGATAAAACTTGATCCATTATCCATTGAGACTTAGCTAATACATTTTTAAGACCAAATAGAAAAAACTTTTAGTAATAGTATTGATCTTTGTTATTTTGATTAATTCTCTAAAATATTGTCTTCATTCAAACTTTAATAAGTAATAATTATTAAAAATATCCAAATTTTAAATTCAAAGTATTAAATATCTGGAAGAATCCTAATGCATCAAATAATTCTTTTGGCATTTGTATTAGATATTGATTAGACTTAGTCTTATAATTAACTAAACGATAGTTTCCACATATCTCCTTCTTTGTTCAATTGCCAAAAACATCCTTCTTCAAAGATATGACTAAAGCATAAGCATACTCACAATTAAAAAGTTCAATCAAACCAATAGTCAATAGTTCTTGGCAACAAGCTTAGATACCAGCTTTCTTTGAGGTACTAAGCTTGTAAGGTAATAAAAAGATTGGATGATCATCTTTTAATTGGATGTGAATAGGTTTGCCTTTATAATCTTTGAGATCTTTAAAATTAAAGTAAAAAAAATTAAAATACGAGCACATAAAAGCTCATATCTTTTCTGCTTTGACATCAATAAGATGTGGCTTTAATTCTAATGGCCAATTATCAAACTTTACACTGTCGTATTGTGTGAATTGCTATTTGAGAATACACTGGATATCTAGCTTTAAAGAGTTTAGCTTAAACTTTTATATGTATCTTGTCTTAGCTTCCAAAACTCCTTTTTTTTGCATAAAATTCAAAATATAGCAAAATTCCTTCAAAACATATTTTTCTTGCAAAGGATTTTTTCTTCTTGAACTTTATAAATTCATAATTCTTGATTTAACTATTCAATTTGTCTCAAATTTATAGAGTAGGTAAAATTCACCCTTAAATTTTACGACAAAAAAATCCAACTGCAAATTCACTCCTGATCTTCTGATATCTAAGTAATCCTAGCAGATGCTCTAAACCCTAATGTTCAAGCACCTAAGTACTATTTTCTTAATATTTCAAGAATCCAATATTCAAATGCCATCAAAATTATGTACAAAGTTTACTAACATGAATATATACATCTTTGAAATTTTGAGCAAAAACCTTGTCAAATTGCTCAAGATATAGCTCAAGACACAACCACTAGTAAATCAGGTCACGTGCTACCCTTAGATTGCATATGCTGACTTCAAAATCCAATATCTCCTTCACCCCAACTTGGAATCCAGCAATCAATATACAAAAAGTGTAGCTATAAAAGTACTTTTTTCAGTCGCAGTTGCCAATCCTCAATTGCCCTTCGTGCGCATGCGTTATGTCAAAAAGAGTGACAGTAGCTCCCAAATCAATATCTTTGAGTGCCTATATCTCTTTCATATAAACTCCAAATCATACAAGATTTGCACCAAAACCATAGCCAAAAACATGAGCTCTCTAATCTTAATCTTCAAAGTTTGAATTCTTCCAAAAATTAACCCTAATCTCTAATATGGCCTCAGGCAGCTTCCTTGAAGTCCTTTGATCATGATTTTTGACCAATAAGAATGGAGATTTTTATCATCCATCTCCATTCATCTATATGGATGTCCTAAATTCTCTTTTTGCTACCAAAATTTCTCTCTAATTCTTTTTCTTATAAGATTTACATAATTTATGCTCTAAACACTAAATAAAAGAACCAAAATAAGTTTTCAAAGGTCACCAATGTCTAACAAAGATGACTCTTAATATTTAGAAGTTACTATCAACCAAAACCAATCTTAAAAGCCATTATCAAAAGAAATTAAAGTTATAAAAATTCTATAGTAATCTTTTTAAACAACCTCTTTTCAAGGTAATAATCAAATTATATTCTACAACCAACTAAAATCTACTAACATGGCTCTCACCATGTTATTTAATAAATTATATATTAAATACATAGTTATATTATTTTCATATAGCAACTAAACCACAACATGACAACGGTTATTTTTATCACCAATGAAGCACCACTACATGCCAATATAGCCTTTAATTGCTAAATTATTGAAAGAACAACTCCTACAATATCCTCACTTCTAATCAAATAAGAGGCTTCATCACCATAATAATTGTGTGAATTAGAGATGTTGGTAGAATATAGAATATTTTTCAAAAATAAATCTCATAAAAAATCTCTTAAGCATTTGTTTTTTCTAAATCTTCAACTAAAATTTCAAAGACACGTTGAGCTTGTAGCTCATCAATTGTATGCCTTTGTAAGCAAAAAAATGACTTGCATTCCTCAACTTTAATAAGTTCAATATCCATTACCTCCAAACCATTTTTTTGAAGAACTTATTCCACTTTTAAAAGCCATATGAGATTCGATGACTTAGCCTAATAAAGCCATACTATTGAATCTCTTTTCTAGCTCAATAATTTTATCTTCTAAAGTTTTTTTTTTATTATTCAAAGTATTATGTTTGTATAGATGTAATATGAAGCAATTATCTTCATTGTAATTAAATTTATTACAATGGATATACTTGAATTGCTCTTTTTTAGATTTATTTCCTATTTTAACCATCTTAGCTTTTGGCTTAGATTTTTTAATGTATAAGGCTATTTTTTTCTTAGGATAGTTTGGAACATTCTTTGTATGATCAAATTCATCCTACCTCTAATAATGCAGAGTCTTTTTAAGTTGAGTTTTTGTTAGCTACTTGTGAAAGTTACCATCTTCTTGGACTTAGATACATCCATCATCCAAGCTATTATGTCATTAGCATCATATTGGCAAAGTACCTTATTATATTTTTTTAACTTTAATAAATACTTGTGCTAATGTGGCCTTGCTATCATAGTTAAAAATGATTCTTGGTGTGGCTAAATCCAAGAGTCTCTTCTCAATCTTATACAAAAAGATCTTTTAATAAGTTAATTTTTAATAAATATACTTCTTGACTCTATTATAAATCTAGCCAAATTAATATATATATATATATATATATATATATATATATATATATATATATAGTATGTAAAATATCATCTTTTTTATAATAGAAGTTTTTAATGTATTATATTTAATTATGCCTAAAACCTCCATACTTATGCTTCAAGTACTTAATAAATATTTGAAGAGGTTCAAATGAAGGTGGTTCTCTTATTGTATATAAAGTTGCCTTCATTGCTTAAGCCATGTAAGACAAAGTAGTGCGAGTGCTAGTTAAGGAAGTATCTACTCTTTTTCTTTTGATATCTTCTAAAGATGTATTAATTTTTTCTTAGATTGGATCTTCTTCTTTCACCATAGATATGAAGCTTGAGATAGTATCTTCTTTAAGAACTAAAATAAGTTCTATGCATGCCTTCTAATAATGCTTTACTTCATGCAACTCAAGTAAATATTATTCATTCTATTTTCAATAGGTTTAGAATGCCTCATGCTCAAAGTATTGTAGTAAGAGTTCAAAGGCATATGGGATCTTGATGCTTTTCTTTTATCCATATTTGAAACTTGAGTTTCTAATCTAGCAAAGAAATGCTCTCAACTCTTCTTAAGAATCTATCCTTTACCATGTTGCAAGAATTGCCTTCCAACTTGTAAAATATATCCATCCTTGGAATTCAAAACTTTTTAATAATATTTAATACTAAAATTGACTAAAAAGCTTCATTAGTATCCACCTATGGTCCAAAGTCTTTGGTGTAGTTACTATCTAAGTATTCTAGTGAAAGAGATTAATAACATCAATTCTTAGTATACACTATAAAAAAAACTATTTAAATACTTGCAACTATCTAAAGACTAAAATGGCAACATGTGTCTGCAAAACTATCAAGTTTTATAATTTATTAGAAATCACTTCCAAATCACAATAGTTCCAACATATCTATAAACAAAAAAATCTTGTCAGCCATCAATCCAACCTTATTCCTACAATATGCCTATCAATACAAATTAATACAAATATAAAATGAAATAATCACAAAAAACCTCTAAGAACAAAATCTGCAATTAAGGAAAGGTATCAAAAATAAAATCTAGACATCCACATTAGATTTTTATCTTTAATAATACATAAGCAAAAATCAAAAATAAATCACAGCAATTGGCATCCACTTATGGTTGGTGGTCACAAATCGCAAAACTTGTGTCACTAAAAGACAATTGTAATAAAATGAAATATGATAAAGTGAAAAATAATCAAAAAATTACTTAAAAAGTAACTAAAATTTAATAAATGCTACTTCAATATTCCAAATAATCTCCACTTCAAGTATGCCAATGAATTCTTTGGATCTCTTTTATATAAAATTGACTAAAAAATAATCAAATTTAGACTCTATATGCACTTAGAGTGTGCTTCTAAACTTGACACATAAGAGCTATGAATAATGTGTATTTTTTTAATATCCTATAATGTAGCCAATGATCGTGGATATTACTATTGTTCTATGATTGTAGAATCTATAATTGTCGTTCCTATTACCATGGATCTAAAACTGTGAGGTTTTGTAACTACAGATCTTTTGATTGTAGGAACTTATTACCTTAAATCTATTATTATGGAGAGTCTTGTTACCATGGTCCTCTGACTATAAATGATATTCTAAGCCATTAGTGAATATTGCGTGCCACCGTTTGCCACTATTTGCCATCTCAATACTTGTTTTTTTTGCAACTTTCACTAAATCCTTGCGTTATACCGCCTTATATATAGGGCCTTGCTAAACTATCTCAAGGTTGTTCCAAACTTTAAAAACCACCAATATAGTACTTTTTTACAATTAGAACAAGTCTTGTAAAATAAAAAAATAAATGAAAAAAATAAAAATTATATCATCTTATTCGAGAACAAGTTTTGGAAATTGAAAAAATCAACACTATATTCTTATAGCTTTGCCTTGCTATCTTGTTAAGATTCTTAGATATTTATAAAACACAATCCTACCTTTCACAATCAAATGCCTAGTGCATTTCCAAACAAGGTGGTACGTAATTTTCTAAGATGCTTTATTTTTCTTTATTATTAGCCCTACAAAGTAAATAGAATCTTATTTTGAAAGAAGGTAATATTAATAATTTTTAATTTTACTTTCTTTTTTACTATTATCTATATTTTTAAAATAATTTTTTATAATATTTTAAAGTAAGATCTTATATAATATAATATTTTTTCTTTCTTTTATTCATTAGCTATGTTATATCATGAGATCCATTACTGTAAACGTGTGCATTTTCGTGCATGCATCAAGTTTTCTTCATTACATTGATAAAGAGTGTTTTTCATCTTGGTCAAATTCTTTATTTTAAAATTATTCTTCTACTTCCATCTCAATGTCTCATATTGGATTTTATATTTTATCAAAACAAATGTCTTCACATCTTTATTTAAATAACTTGATTTGCTTGCCTGCTATAAGTATCTTTAGTTTTGTACCATCAAATTCTTGTAACAAGTATGTTCTATTGTCATATACTTATTTAACAACATAAGACCCAAACCATCTCTTTGTAAATTACTTTGTTGTGCTATCTTAATCTTTCAAGCTACTATTATAAACTAACACTCAATTGCTATCTTCAATTGCATCAGATCATAGTTTATGTTTTTTTATCAAATCTTTCTTTATTCTTCTCCTTTACTTCTTTCAAATTCTCTATTTTTGCTTTAATATCAATTGGTCTTCTTTTTAATTGTTGAATTTGTAATGCTAAAAGTTCTTTTCTATTGAGATCATCCTTTCAAGATAATACATCCCATGTTTGTACTACATCTTTTATTGATATTATTAATTTTCGTCCATACATTAATTCAAAAGGCATATAATTTATTAATGAACTATGAGTTGTGCAATCAACCTATAATATAAATGATAGTAGTCTAAGCTATTAATATACTTTTCTATTGCATACTTTTATTAATACGTTAACAATAGGTGAATATCCATGCTAATTCTTATTATTATCTTCTGGATTATATGTTTTTAAAAAAAATCTAATTCCTATTCTACTAAAATAATTTTGTGCTTTTCTCGCATCCAATTCATCTCTATCAATTATATTTTTTTCAATACAATTATAGTGACAAATAACATCTTCTAATAAAAATCGGCATATACCTTCAATACCTTTTATTTTTAATGCTTGTCCTTCAATCATATTTGAAAAATCTTCTTGTACAAGTATCAAATACTTCATTTGTCTAAGTTTCAAAGGCATTGCTATTACATCCACTATCCACTAATAATATAAAGCTAGAAGATATATTGGATGTTATCCATTTCAATGCCAAATGATTGAATACACTTAATAAGTTTCATAATATCCTACACAATTTGCTATGTCTTTGTAGATGCTCCTCTATCATTTTTTTTTTTTTTTTTTTTTTTTTTTTTTCTAAAAAATTTAATAACTATTATCAAATATCCTAATACCTTATTTATAAATTTTTATAAAATTCTTTAATAATCTTTTGTTGTACTTCAAAATCATATATAATTGATTATCATACTTCTTGTCTTTTCTTTGGATGCTTCCATAAATATCCATCATATAAAAAATATCCATAGATTTTTTTTATAAATTTTCTTAAATTATTGATTTGTCTAATCCACTTGTTGCTTTAATGTGCTTCATTACTCTCTATCATCTTTCCATTCTCTTTCATATAAATTTCTTAAATTTTTTTTCAATGGTGTAGAATAGATATTATTTCATTTTTATAAGATATTGGTAAAATAAACTAATAGTCCATAGAATAGTGAGTTCAGGAGGACAGATGGTTAAATCACTTATTAAAAGCAGTTATTATAGGATTACGGTTAGAATCTGGAAATCAGTAGCAATTATATAGGAGTTTTAGAAGTTAGTTTGAGGGGCCAGACTGTGATAGTCATAAGTCGGGGTTAAGCTTGGTGCTACTTCTTTGTTTTCTTTGTTTTCTTTGTTGTTGAAGAGTAATGGATAGTTTTTGAATACTGAGAAGTGAGTCTGTGGAATAAATCAGAGATTGATTTATGAGTTATTGATTATATAATTGGAGTATTATGTGATTGAATTATATAAGAAGTTATTGGAAGATTGATTATGATTGGAAGTTTATGATTGTTGTTTATTGAGAGTTGTGTGTGTATTTTGGACAGAGGAAGTCTGTGATTACAAAAATTGTGTGGATCTAGATTGATTGGAGTGAAGTTTGTTTTCCTGGTGTTGGATGAGAATTATTGTGCTTTGAACAGTCTTTTGAGAGTACAGGATTACACATTGTGGTTTTCAGTTGATGAAGGAGTATTGTTCCTAGAAGGAAGTATTGTAGTGTTTCTTGGTATTTTAGTGGTTCGGATTATAGTTAATTGAGTGATCCTAATATGTAAGCTCATGCACTTAGTTTTTCCTTGAGTTTGAATTCTCCTATACAAGTTTATTCTGGAAGGAATTGCAGAATAAGTAAAACAACAATCACATTTTTGGCGCCACTATCGAGGATTGACAATAGCATTGAGTGTTAAGAATTAACTGCCAAATGAGTAGATGGAAAATAGGAAGCAAATTCAGTAGTATATAATGAAAGATTATGGTTATTAAGAATGAGAACATTGCAATAAAGAAAAGACACTAGTCGAAAGAAAGACAAGAAAGAGCGCAAGCAAGAGAATTGTTGTAAAATGAGCAAGTACTCAAGTTAAAAAAGAAGTATCAAAAAAGTTGGATTAAGCCATGGTTGCATGCCTGTCGGCATATCCGAGCATATCCAAAAGCTGATCGTTCTCTAATATTTCAAATATATATATCGTTAAGAAAATTTTCAAGAGCACTCGCAAGAAATTTTGTATCTCTTGAGCTCGTTAACTGCAAGTGGAGGAAACACAAAAGAATTGGATACTCCATTGGGTACCTTTTCAATAGCGAAAACTACCAATTCTGTAAAAACTGGTTCCGTAGAATGGCATAAAGTGCTTGCTAATAAAGGCCAATTCAGCGTATTTCAAAATCCATCATTTTCACCTCTAATTCAACCAATAAACTTATTCAGGAATAATAATATTAAATTGATGGAGTTGGAAAGGTTAGAAAAGACAATTGAGGAAGGTAGTGGTAATTTTAATAAGAGATTAAGCATCACATTGTCCTCTTCAATGGCGACGAGTGGTCCAACGGTTCCAATAGTAGTACAAATAGGTGATGTGAGCGATCGGACAATGAGCATGGCTCCATTACCTACTTTTAGGAGCTTTCTGGGTACGAATCTCGATCAACATTTGTCTCAGTTTCAGATAGCATATATAGCCAATAATGGAAGAATCAAAGATATTTGGTTACGATGGTTGTCAGCAACCTTAAAGGACACGGAGTTTGAATGGTACAATCGCCAACTAGTGGATCAATTTTCGAAATAGGAAGCATTGAAGAATACATTTTTAACCTATTTTTGGCCAATAGGTTTTGAGGATCGTCTTTGAGAGAGGTTAATGAACACCAAATGATCCTAGGAGAGGCGGTGGAATCGTATTATAGCCGGGTGGCTGATATACTCAGTAAGTGGCCAAATCACCAAATGTCGGAGGCATTTATCTTATCCATATTAATCAATGGTTTGCAACAACTAGAGTTAAAAAATTTTATGAAGGAAGGTCAATCCGTTACGGTGTTTGCATCCTTTAATAGAGCCAAGGTTTGGAAGGAATGCCATTATGATCAGTTTTTAACTGCAGGAGCTATGATGATTCTAGTTCAAGTCAATTATCAAAATCCAACTTGAAACGAATCAGTGGGTGCTTATCCACGGATGTTAGATATAAGGGCCAATTCTAGTGCCAATATTCAGGGGCCAGTTAATGTCATCCCATTATAAGCTATACCACTGAACATCACAACAACGTATGCTTCTTATTTTCCGTATCAACAATAAGCATTAACAGCGACAAAGTTATCAATAATACCAGCTCTAAAAGACTCCAATGAAGCCTTGTTGTTGAACCTGATGAAGAAAATGGAAGAAATGGCTGTCAATATGGGCAAGGATAAGGAGAAGAGGCAAAAGCCTACCAATACTAGAACCAATGTTTGATGCAATAATTGTAAGGACCACGGTCATTTGGTAATAGAATATCCTTCATCCTTACAAAGAATGGGTCAATGTATATTTTGCGAAGGAAAGCACTTAACAGCTAATTGTTGGAATTTGCAAAGGCAACAACAATTCAATAATCAGACCATGATCCCACTAACTCATTGGGACATTGTCGGGGTAGAGAGAGTTTGCCTCAAGAAAATGCTGGGCTTCTGGCTGTCACTAATTATTCAATCAAGCTTCAAAATAAGAGAAGTCCTAAGTTTATATATAATTTTTCTCTTTTGAGTAATTAAACCAAATACACAATCCTCAAGTAACCCACAACTTCCAAAATATGATAAAATCTTCTAAAACCTTGTTTATTCTTATGTGGAGATTTTTTCGAACTTCAACACCTCATATCTCCTAATCCGACCGTCCAAACAAACTCAAATTTTACATGAGGTACTGATGTATTCTTATTAATTTTTACAACAAATTTCAACCGCAAATTCGTTGCAGATCTTGAGATATCTTGAAAATCCTAACAGTCGCTTCAAACCCTTGTCTTTATACATCCACATGCAATTTTCTTCATATCTCACAAAATATAAGCTCAAATGCCACGAAATTTAAATTTATAGCTTTTTAACACAAAAATTTACATTCTCGAAAAGTTTGAGCCAAAAATTCACCAAATACTCAAATTATGGCTCCAACCATTACTACAAATAAAACCGCTTACTTACTGCCTTTGATTTGGAAGTGCCGCCTTCAACTCCTTACAACTCCTTCATATGAACTCCAAAAGCAATAATTCTTTCATTAAAGATGTAGGCCTTAAAATTGCCGTTCCAGTCGCTCCTTTTGATCTTCAAAAGATGCTGTAAAACTCCTCATACCTTCAAAAGAATAACAATATGTCTTAAATAAATACCTTAACTTCAAACGGCTATAACTTTTTTACCCTAACTCCAAATCCTCTAATTTTTACACACAAATTGTACCTAAATTCTAAACTTTACAATCCTAACTTGTAATCTCCAAATGCCTTTGAAAGAGGAACCTTAATCCCTAATAAGGCCTCAGGCAGCCTCCCTGAAGCCCATTATATATGGTATTCGACCAATAGGGATGAAGTTCTCCATTCTTTGCCTTCATCCAACCATACTTTGCTTTTATCCCTCCCAATTAGCCTCCTATTAGTTTAGATTTTCATCCTTAAGCTTCCACCTTTTCCCAAGGCTTCATACTAAACATTTAGGTCTTATATATATATATATATATATATATATATATATATATTTTTAATATCAAAATCAAAACAAGTAAAGAAACAAAGTAAAGTTTCTTATACCAACTCCTTTTAATTTAATCTACTAGCCATTCTAACACACATCTAGATTTATGAATATATAATATGTTCTAACTAATTTTTACATACTATAAGTATTTACAGTATGACAACGTCAATCAAATTCAATCGGGAAATATATTGTCGTATTACGTGCTTTCCTGCTCCAGAACGCGCCGGGCATCTGGCTGTAGAAGGTAGTATGGAGATTTGCCAATATTCAAGCAGTCTATCAATTTTTGACTGTTGGAATATAAACGACTGCAAGAATATACCTTAAATCTATACGGATGCCCTTTGACTGCTCGCCAAAATCCTTTTTGTCCCGGCCGGTAGGTCTCTAAACGTTACAGAGAACCCCGAACAATCCAAACTGCTAATCTTCGATACCGCTTTATACTCACGATCTTGTATCCACTGACTGTCTCGTTAGATTAACCCAATAAATTTCATTCACTCCGCATAATCAATCTTATAGACACCCTTTTAATTCTTCATCACAGACGTAAATCGATTTCACAAAACAGTCAAGAGTAATCAAACCCACTTCATTAAAAATCCCGATTCACCATTACAACACTGACTTCAGCAATGATTGCCTCAGTCTTCCCAAACCCTATGAAGAAAAAAAACCCAATTCTCTGTCTTTTTTTTCCGCCGGAAGCATGAAGCTAGCTCTCTGATCCTTCAAAAAAACTCCCAAAAAAAACTTCACTCTTCCCTCTCATTTCTTAACCTTAATTCTGAATTTCTTCAATCCTCCGTCTTGGATCCGGAATTGGCTCCCACTGTGAGAGCTTGGATCTGAAATTGGCTCTTGCCATCAAGGCTTAGATCCAAAATTGGCTCTCGCCGTCAGAGCTTTTCCCTTCGTTTTTACCTTTAAGAGATCCATTTACCGAAAACAACGTTCCCTGAAACGGCACAGAGAATAGGACAGCCTGAAACAGAATCGAAACCCCGTAATCGAGACCACATTGAGTCACTCGACCAATTCAGTCTCATATTGGCTAAGAGTCCAATAGTAAGACCCGAATGTCCCCGTAATTGGATCAAATTGGTCCTTCACGTCAGATTGGCTGAGGCCCGTAGTAAGACCTGGATTTTCCCATAATTGGACTGCATTGGGTTGCCCGGCCAATTCAGGTTTCATATTGGGTAAGAGGACCCGGATTGGATTTTTGAAATTGGATATAATTGGCTCTTCAAACCAAGCTCACCCGTTGTGTGAATTAGTCCTTTCTCTTCTTGCTGACGCCCGTTATTGGAATCAAACAAAGCATTTTAGTATGCCCCGGTTGACTGTAACGAGGTGACTGAACCTGGCCACTCAGTATTTATATTGGAGTTGGTCGTTGCTCCCAATATTCGAGGTAACTGAACATTAATAAAAGTCCCCTTTCTTTATATTTTCACGGTATACTCGTGTTACAACACGACATCCACCTCCTCTGAACCTGTGCATCCTCCGGTATGCACCAATTTATCCAATTGCTGTTTGATTTAGAATATATCCTCTACGTCTTTGTCCAGTTTGTCTTCGTCACCTTCATTATCCAAATCACTTTCATCTTCTTGTTGCGGAATCTCTATACCTTCATTAAGGTCTTCCAAATTCATCTCCGTGTGTCTTCGTTTAAATATTTTTATTCGCTTCCCTGCAATTGGTATTTTTAATTTTGTACCATCTAACTCCCGTAACGAGTAAGTCGCATTGTCATGAACAGTTGTTACCATATATGGTCCAAATCAATGTTTTGAAAATTTCCGCAAAGTACTATGTTGATTATCCAGACTATTGTCATAAATAAGTACCCTGTCACCTTCCTCGATTGCTTTTGGTCTCAATCGATGTTGCTTATCGAATCGCGCCTTGTTTTGTAACCTTGTTCTTTTTAACCTTCCCAATGCTATCTGGACATCTTCCGTTTTTTGCTCCAATTGTCAAATCCTAATAGCCAGAAATTCTTCTCTTGACAATCCATCTTCCTATGGTAGCATATTCCAAGTAAGTACCTTTTCTTCAATCGACATAATTGGTTTTCGACCTGTCATAAGTTCTACTGGCATATATCCTGTCACCAAACTATGTGTTGTTCGATCAGCCTATAATGCAAATGACAAAAGCCGTGGCCACTCTTTAACTTTCCCATTACAAACTTTAACTAATGCTTTCACAATCGGTGGGTGACCGCGTTCGCTTTTTGCATTCCCTTCTGGATTATAAGCAATAGTCAGTGATAGTTTAACTCCACATCTTTCAAAGAACTTACGAGCTTCTTGTGCATTTAATTCTCCATGATCTGCAGTGATTTTTCCTACGCATCCGTAGCGGCAAATGACATCTTCAAGTAAAAACCTACAAATCCCCTCTGTAGATTTTGTCCTCAATGCTCTTCCTTCTACTTGATTTGATAAATCTTCATGGGATAAAACCAAATATCTCATCTGTCTTAACCCAACTGACATAATAACCAAATCAACAATCCATTTAAAATGAATAGCTAGGGGATACGTAGGATGAAGTCCATCTTGATGTCGGATATTAGAATACGATTGACAGATTTCACATGACTCTACAAATGAGAGCACATCTGGATACATATTTTTCCACCAATATCGTTCCTTGAGTTTAGCAAAAGTATCCCAGATTCCTCTATGCCTTGCCCATAAACTATCATGAAACTCCTTTAATAATTTTAGTTTTTCTTCTAATTGCCTATCACTCGTCGTGGCATCCCAATTCCTTTCTTCGGTCTCTTCCATAAGAATCCATCTCGAAGTAAAAATCCATATGCTTTTTTTCTTATTTGTTTGAATTTTTCTGTAGACCAATTCTCCTGCTTAGTCAAGGTATTCAAGTAATGACCAATATCCAATAATTTTCCTTCATAAGATTCTTCAAGAAATAGCTTGTCTTCTCTGTTGAGATTTGATATTGAATAGAATTTCAATCCGACGTCATCAATGTCTTCAACCATTTCGTCCTCCCTCTCGTATCTTGCTCGAGATAGCATGTCTGCTACTGAATTGTCCTTTCCAGTAATATGCTTAAATTCCGGATTTAGTGACTTAATATAAGCAATCCATCTCAACATTGCAATATCTGGCGTTGAACAGTTAATAATCATTCCAAGCAATGGCAAGCAATCTGTTTCAATTACTACTACTACCCCAATCAAATAGTCCTTTTCAGCTTTCATAGCCGAAACAACTCCCCAAAGTTCTCTTTTGACTTGCAAATATGCACGCTGACGAATACTTAAAACTTTAGCCCCAAATCGAACTGCAAATCTATTTCCATTTGAATCATCTTGACCTACAGCCCATCCAATGGCAATTGGACTAGCGTCCACAGTAAGAATCACTGGTCTATTGCACTTATAATCAACCTTCCTCAATATTGGAGGTGACATCAATAATTTCTTCAATCTTTGCATTGCCTAAATATGCCTTTCTTTCCATTTAAATCGGTAACCCTTGTGTAACAGTTCATATAATGGATCCGCTATGTGAGCAAAATGAGGGATCCAAATTCGATAAAATACACATGCACCCAAAAACTTGCGAACCTCTGTTAAAGAATCACAATCATCTTTCATCTTTCCAATTGCATCAACTTTAGTTGGATCTGATTTTCTTCCGTAAGATCTACATAAATGTCCAACAATCACAACCTCTCATACTCCAAATACGGACTTCATACCTGATAATGTAAGATGAACTTCTCCAAGCCGAGTTAAAATCTTTTCACAGTCTTGTATATGATCAACAACATATTTGCGACACCCCCTCGTATCTAAAGTTTTATCCTTGTCTCCTTCTCTGCACCCTTTTATAGGAACATCATCCAGAAAAGATATAGTCTTTTCCCGAATAAAATCTCTCAATACCTTATTCATCCCATTCATCATATGCGCAATTGAGTTGGTCGCGCCTTGAGGAAGAGTGCACATTCTAACCAATCTAAGTGGTGTCCTCATTGTTGTCATATCTCTACTTCCTTCGGTAAGTTGAATTTGATCATAACCTGAATACAAGTCACCCATTGAATAGATCGCCCTTCCAGCAAATGCCTCAGCAAATTCATCCACAATACATAGTCTGTAACACGCCTGTAACAGTACAACACTACTTAGCCATATGAGTGATAATTTCAAATGGTGGAACTGTGGATGGATGACTATTCATAGGCTACTCAAGACCTACTCTTATCAAATACTGCTACCCACTTGCAGGTCCAATTCCTGCATTCCTGATAGTTACTGCATTCACCGGTTGCATATCTTGAATAAACCGTAGTGACCCATTCTTCTTAGGTACCGTAAACCATCAACTAGAATACGACGCAAATGAAGGTTCCAATATTTTCATCTTTATCTTTTCTTTTAATAGTTCCATCAATTTAGGTAAATGTGCCCTCAGTACTGGAATTGGTCTTAGATTCGAAGGTAAACGATCTACCTTATTTAGCCAACATCTTTTTGAAACAAGTAATTTCCTCCGGCAATAAAGAACCATCAAAATCAATCTTCAATTCTTCAAAAGTCTCTTTAGTAAACTGATGTCCAATACTCATTGGATCTCTTAAACTTGCTTCTTTTGATGCTTCTCTCATTTGTTCTTTAGAATCTTCTGATAATGGTCCGACAATAGGCTTTACCTTCTTATCTGCCATTTTATATCTCGTCTCTACAGTGACTTCTCGTGCTTGAAAAGATTCAAGTATGGTATAAACCTCTCTTGAATGAATCTCAACAATCTTATCATTATCCCCTAACCCAATAGATGTAATCAATTCCAATGAATCTTCCAGTCCATTTTCTTCATAAACACCTAAAATCCTTTCATCATCTTACAATGTACCTAACTTGCGTAATTGTCCTTCAATATCATATAATCTTTTTCTTTCTTTTCTTTTAAATTCATTAACTTTCTTATACATAATATTTCCATTCTCCAATATACCAATAAAACTCGCATCAAAGGCACCTTCATCTCGCGAGAGTATCTCCTCTTTTGTACCTCCATAATCACGCTTTACAATGGTACCTCCCCAAAATCCTTAAATCCTTCAACAATCTTTGGCAATGGTTTCTCCCTCAACCTATCTCGATTCCGTTCATGGTTAGGAGGTACTGTTAGAAATTGTACAGATTTCCTCCTATCTTTGCTCCATACCCTTGCATAAGCAGAACCATCGTCATGTACTTTTGTTTCCATCTGTGTTGCCGTAATATAAGATTGTCCTAAAATCAACGGATAAGACGTTGTATCTTGAACAAAGAAATGTTGCTCTGTTGCAACATCCCTAATCCAAATTTTGACATCTGGACAAGCTCCATATAATTCGCGCCGTGTATTATTAGCTACTCGAATTACCCATCCATGTTCCATATCAATTGGCCATTTTTGCTTCTTATAAAGATCTTTAGACATGAAATTTATTTCAGAACCATGCTTGACTAAAGAAACAATTAGTTCATCTATATCTCCTACTTTCACCAATACCTCAGTAGTTACCCTTGCTCAATGCTTTCGAGTATAATGGCTCAAAGTTTCCATTTCCTTGTCACTATAATCTTCGAAACGTACTCGTTGATTATACCCATTTTTTTTATTTGTTGGTTGCTTGTAACTGATATCAACCTCTTCTTCATCTCTATATATTCTTGCATCAATAGCATGACTCATTCTAGTTTCGTCCATTAATTGCCTCTTTCGCTTAATGCTGTCAATGATAACATCATGAAACTCCTTCTTTGCAATTTTCAAGACTTCTTTCAATGTGAATTCCACCTTAGCGTTTAATATACGTTCTTCCAACACCCCTTTCAAATTTGTTGCCGCTTCAATGTCAGAAAGTAGCTTATAAGCAATTGATTTGCCCTTATCTTTTGTCTCCTTTGTTTTTTCTTCCAATGATGCTGAGATATCCTTTACAGGCAATTCTTGTGAAGCTGCCTCCCGAGCCTTGTCTCCTCGAGTTTGCCTCTTAGAAGAATTTCCTTCTCTCGTATCATCAAAATTTCCTCGTCTCTTTTCTTCCATCAAAGCTTTATGTTGGCTCTTAGCAATATATGCATGAATTGAAAGAGACTCAACAGGATCCTCCTAACCTGTTCTACCTCGTATTGTAGCTGCAGTTCTCAATAACGCTTCTCGAGGTAATTTCCCTTCTTGCATTGTAGAAATGGCAGAAGCCCAAAACTCACTAGTTTTCGTACTTCTACCAATTTCATCATCTATTCTAGCACCATAACTTGCACTTTCTCGTGCTGCTGTTTTATGCTCCTTTAGGTAATCTTGAACCAATGCTCTCATTCTTCCCTTGCCAAAATTGGTTTGAAAAAGATCCTCTCTATTTTTCAATGCTATCTTCTCATCTTTCTAGCAAATAATTCCCTACCATATCATATTATTAAATTCATTGCAATCTTTTCTAGTGTGTGAAGCATCATCACACCAAATGCATCTTTGTACATATCCTTGTTTTGAAACATTCTTCGAATTATTTATAGAAGTATTCTCTTCAAGTCTTGCCAATTTGATTTGAAGATCTCGCATTCCTCGTATAATTTCTTCCATCCCCATATCTGCTTTCTTCGATAAGGATGTCGAAGGTTGAACTGTAGGCATTGTTGGTGGTATTGTACATATTGGAGCTTTGGGTGCTTGTACTGTTTTCGGAATATTGCTCCTATCCTTCCTCCTTTCTCTTTTTGTAAGCAACCCCACCGCATCTTCAACGTTCTTCCACTTTGTTGTCAATCCTTCATCTTCTTCTTTGTCTTCAAGAAAGAGTTCTAATTTCCCTTGCAATTCTCCATCAACAGCTTGAAGAAATAGATCAACTTTGTTTGGCTCCAATGTCAATTTTTCTACCTTCGACAATTGAGAGTACTGCCTTTCAAATTCCCTTAGTAGCTGTGTTGCTTGCAAATTCTTATTGGGCCGTTCAATCCATTCCAGAAACAGCTTCTTAGTAATGCGATCAGCATCTTCCAAGAAATATTCGTCTTTCAATGCATGTGAAAAAGCCCCCCATGAATTCCCATAACGATTCGTAATCGATGTAATATGGTCTGTTATCTCCGGTATCATGGCAAGTCCAAATAGTTCAACCATTTTCTTCTCAGAGACCCGATTTAATTCCATTTCACGAACATAACATCTTAAATACCTTGAAATATTCCTCCCATCAAATTGATCAATTTTATTGACCACTGCTTGCAATGCTTTGGTTGCCAAAGTTTCCTTTCGATCATTGCTTTGCTGTTGCTGCATTGATAATGAGAAGGCTTGAAACATACTAGCAATAGACGGATCCATGTGCATACCTTATCCTTTAAAAGAATCCCCACCAGAAACTCCTCCCAAAAATCCTTCAAAATTTTTATTTTCGTTTTTCATAAAATAAAGATAAAATCAACCGAAATCCAATACCTTCCACCTCAAGCTTTCACGTCGGGTTCACCACTTTTGTCGTATTACGTGCTTTTCTGCTCGAGAATGTGCCAGGCGTCTAGCTGTAGAAGGTAGTATGGAGATTCGCCAGTAGTCAAGCAGTCTATCAGTTTTTGACTGTTGGAATATAAACGACTGCAAGAATGCACCGTAAATCTATACGGATGCCCTTCGATTGCTCGCCAAAGTCCTTTTTGTCCCGGTCGGTAGGTCTGTAGACGTTACAGAGAACCCCGAACAACCCAAACTGCTAATCTTCGATACCGCTTTATACTCACGATCTTGTTTCCACTGACTGTCTCGTTAGATTAATCCAATAAATTTTATTTACTCTGCATACTCAATCCTATAGACACCCTTTTAATTCTTCATCGCAGACGTAAATCAATTTCATAAAAAAGTCAAGAGTAATCAAATCCACTTCATTAAAAATCCCGATTCACCATTATAACACTGACTTCAGCAACGATTGCCTCAGTCTTCCCAAACCCTATGAAGAAAAAAAACCCAATTCTCTATCTTTTTTTTCCGCCGGAAGCATGAAGCTAGCTCTCTGATCCTTCAAAAAAACTCCCAAAAAAAACTTCACTCTTCCCTCTCATTTCTTAACCTTAATTCTGAATTTCTTCAATCCTCCGTCTTGGATCCGGAATTGGCTCCCACTGTGAGAGCTTGGATCTGAAATTGGCTCTTGCCATCAAGGCTTAGATCCAAAATTGGCTCTCGCCGTCAGAGCTTTCTCTTTCGTTTTTACCTTTAAGAGATCCATTTACCGAAAACAACGTTCCCTGAAATGGCACAGAGAATAGGACAGCCTGAAACAAAATCGAAACCCCGTAATCGGGACCACATTGAGTCGCCGAACCAATTCAGTCTCATATTGGCTAAGAGTCCAGTAGTAAGACCCGAATGTCCCCGTAATTGGATTAAATTGGTCCTTCGCGTCTGATTGGCTGAGGCCCATAGTAAGATCTGGATTTTCCCATAATTGGACTGCATTGGGTTTTTTGGCCAATTCATGTCTCATATTGGGTAAGAAGACCCAGATTAAATTCTTGAAATTGGATCCAATTGGCTCTTCGAACCAGGCTCACCCGTCGTGCGAATTAGTCCTTTCTCTTCCTGCTGACTCTCGTTATTGGAATCGAACGGAGCATTTTAGTATGCCCCGGCTGACTGTAACGGGGTGATTGAACCTGGCCACTCAGTATTTACATTGGAGTTGGTCGTTGCTCCCAATATTCGAGGTAACTGAACATTAATAAAAGTTCCCTTTCTTTATATTTTCATGGTATACTTGTGTTACAACACAACAACGTTTGGATGGAATGGAAATCAATCTAATCGACAAAATTGAGCATTCAATAGCTTTTAAAGTTCCAATTTTAATCAAGGATCTGCATCAAACTCCCAGAACTATGGGAAGGAGCAGCAGAGGTATCAGTAATATGCTCCACCGGTGTCATCAAACCAAGTACCCTCTGTTCCAATGGGACAACCAGGATCATTTTCTAACCCTACATGGAACAAGCCTAGTAGGTATATACCACTGGAGACACCCAATATGCCTGATGGGGATGCAAGAAGACCTTTTTGTTGTTTTTGTTGTAGACAAATTAGCCATTATGCCAATGAATGTTCCAATCCCAGAGCCAATGACGATTATGTGCCAGTTTGTGGAAATTGCAAGCAATCGCGACATACTTATCAGTAATGTAATGCTCCATTCAATTTCAATAATTGAGAACAATAGATCCAAAATCAAGTTAAAATAGAAGAGATACATCAAGGGCCTAAAGATTCTCTGGTAAATTGGATGGAATGTGTCCAAGCCGTTTTTATCAGGAGTCAGCAAAAAGAGAAAGGATAAATTCAACATTTGGGTGATCCTGAAGCGAAGGGCTAATTTGACCGAATTATGGGGATATCCAATCCAGGTCCTGTTACGGGCCTCTTACCTAGTATGTGACCTGACTCGATTGGGCTACCTAATGAATTACCGATTACGGAGGCTTCGGTTCTGTTTCAAGCTGTTCCGTTCTCGATGCCGTTTTGAAAAACATCCTGTTCATTGAAAGATTCTCTAGGAGGCTTGAATTCCAAGGAAGCTCCGTCTGTTGTTTCAATTCCGAGTCCAAGGCAGAAGAATATCTTACCTCAAGGAGTTAAACTTCAACCAATGTAAAGAAAGAGGGCATTAGGCATTACCGTAAATATGGAATCCTATGACATATTGAAGGATCTGGATGCTATTTGGCCTTCTATTTCTATAAAGCAACTTCTAGCGGTCGCACCAGAGTGCCATTCTACATTGAATTCATCGTTAATACGGCATAAACAACGTAATAAGGAAGTTTGTGAAGTCAGTTTGAACCTTGACCCAAATGCACCAACCATCGATGTTTTGATTGACGGTGTTATGATCTCGGGTGTTCAGGTGGATGGTGGTTCCAATGTCAATTTAATGAACGCTGATGCAATGGATGCTTTAGATTTGGAACACTTAGTACCCACAATATTGGTATTACGGATGGTAGATCATAGTCGAGTTAAACCAATGGATATTTTATGGAATGTTCAAACTATAATTGCAGATATTACATATGCAATTGACTATTTCATCTTTTGGCTACAACGATCGACTTTATTCTATCTAATTTTATTGGGACGACTTTGGCTTTATCAAGCGAAGGCCAAGAATGATTGAGATTGGGGTACTTTGACAATTGGCAAGGGTGGTGACAAAATGGTATTACAAATGTACTCAGTACGCTATCACAGGGAGTCTCAATTGCCAGCATTTGAATTGATGTCGGATAATGAGCTTAGCTCCGATGATGATGCAGTCATACCAATTACGGAGGCATCCGTGGGGCAGTGCAACACCTTGGAGTGATGTACTAATGTAGAGGTCTGGGGGAGTACTTGATATACCCGATAGATTCAAAAAACTCTGATTATATTAGTATTGATTGGATGACCAAATATGATATGCACCATGTTAGTGCCTTGGACACAGGATTTAATACTTCACACATGTCAGACTCACCAACTGATTTTTAACCAATACGGGGGTTGAAACAAAACATCACAGTTGCATCTTTATGTCAAATTATTAACTTGGCGACCACAGTAGAGCCACGGACAATTAAGGACTATGAAGGTATTAAGGACCAAGAGTTGACCTGTTGGACAGAATTTTTCTTACATCATAAGTCTACTTTTGCTTGGACTTATGTTGATTTAAAGGGTATCCCCGCCGAAGTTTGTGAGTATCGTATCATTTTAGAGGAGAATGCTAAACAAGTACGGCAGAGGCAATATCGCCTTAATCCTTAATATTCCTTCATGGTGAAGGAGGAATTGGATAAGCTTCTTGTATTTGGTTTCATTTACCCGGTGTCAAATAGCGAGTGGATTTCTCCAATTGTCATGGTGCTGAAAAAGAATGGAAAAATCTACATTTGTGAGGATTTCCGAAAACTTAATGCGGCCACCAAGAAGGATTACTTTTTGTTGCCTTTCACAGATAGTATATTGGACGTTGTAGCCGGTCACAAATGTTATTCATTCCTTGATGGATTTTTTGGATATAATCAAGTTCAAATTGCAATGGAAGACCAGCTTAAGACGACCTTTACTATGGATTGAGGCACATTTGCTTATCGCATGATATCTTTTGGGTTATATAATGCTCTAGCCACATTTCAGAGAGTAATGACTCAGGCCTTCCAAGACTATCTTTGGCTATTTATAGAGATCTTTTTAGATGACTTTTGTGCATTCACTACAAAACAAGATCATCTTAATTGTTTGGGCAAATGTTTGGCTCGGTGCGTTAAGTTTGGAATATCATTGAACTCAAAAAAGTGTCAATTTGGTATTCCGTCCAGTAAATTATTGGGACATATTGTCTCCAACCATGGTATTGCTACGGATCTTGACAAAGTGCAGCATATAATGAACTTGCCCCACCCAGAGACAGTCTTCGGTGTTCGTGGATTTGTGGGCCATGTCAGTTATTATTGAAGATTCATTCATTCGTTTGCAGTTATTTATCAACTTTTAATAAACTTACTGAAGAAACCTCCATCAGATGGGACTAGTCACATTTGGACCATGGAGTGTACTGTGGCCTTTCAAGCATTGAAGTCAAAATTAGTCTCTACACCAATATTGATAGCTCCTCGTTGGACAGAGCTCTTTCATGTATACATTGATGCATCCAATGTAGCTATTGGATCGATGTTAAGTCAGAAGAATGACAAGAGTTTAGATCATCCTATCTATCATGTCAATTGGCAATTGGTAGCTGCCGAATGCAATTACACTACTACTGAAGGAGAAGCATTGGATATGATATACTCGGTTCAGAAATTTCGGCACTATTTGCTTGGGTATCCATTTATTTTTTATGTGGATCATGATGCCCTCAAATATATGATTAATAAGCTTCAATTGAGTGGGTGCATTGCCCGATGGGTCTTACTCTTACAAGAGTTTAATTTTACTATTGTCGTACGACCTGAGAAGAAACATGCCAATGCTGATCATTTAACCCAGTTGTCTAATGTTCTCAGCAATGAGCTTGTCCCAGATGCTCTTTTTGACATCGAATTATTTGTAGTGGATGTGATTTCTCCCGAGTATAGTGAAATCATTCAGTTTTTGACCTTCCACAGCTTTTTCTCAACTTTCATTAAGAAGCTTAAGAAGCGACTCATTCTAAAGAGTGCCCCGTATACAATGATTCGCGATGCTTTGTATAAACAAGGCAAAGATGGCATTTTATGTTGCTGTATCTTTCCAAGTGAAGTACAATTGATCCTTGAAGGTTGCCATTTGGATACTTGTGGTGGTCATTTTGCAGGAGATAGTACTGCTCGCAAGGCTTTAATGGCCAGATATTGGTGGCCCACAATGTTTTTTGATGTGCACCAATTTGTTCGTCATTGTGATCCCTGTCAATGAATTGGTCAACCCATGGACACTTTTACCATGCCGTTAGTTCCAATCTTGGCACAGGCATTGTTTGAAAAATGGAATATTGATTTTGTCGGTCCCATCGTACCAGAGTCAAAACTTGGCCAGAAATGATATATTTTAGTTGCCACGGGCTATTTAACAAAATGGACAGAGGCTATTGCTACCCACCATGATAATGTGAGTACGGTGGCTACTTTTCTGTATGAGAATATTATAACTCGATTTGGATGTCCGAAAGAATTGGTTAGCGATTGCGACACCCATTTTTTAAATGCTACCATAGCTGCCTTGACGAATACATATGAGATTAAGTATTAGAAAATCACTCCATATCATCCTCGTGCTAATGGGTAAATGGAAAAGACCAACAAAATTTTGTGTAAGGTCTTGACTAAGACAATTTTGAAGGCGGGTACCGATTGGGAGATCAAACTCTTTACGGCTTTGTGGGCATATCACACTGCATATAAAGTAACTACCAACTCTATTCTATTTCAACTAGTTTACTATCAAGAAGCAATTTTATCCATCGAGTTAGAAGTTCAAAGTTTACGGATTGTCTTGGATGAACGACTCAGTGACGAAGAGTCCTTATATTCTCGGTTGGAAAAATTAGAAGAATTGGATGAAATATGGGCTACAACTCTTTTTCATATCGAAGCAACCCAAAAATGGAGGAAGAGTTACTATAATAGTAAACTATGGCAAAGATTTTTATGTCCAATGATTTGGTATTATTGTATGATAGCCAATTTAATCATTTTTTGAGAAAATTTCAAGTTTCTTGGCATGGACCGTATTAGGTAATTGAAGATTTTTTTAATGGATCTATTTAATTGGACGATTTCATGGGCCATCGCTTCACTACCCTCATTAACAGGAATCGATTATGGTTATATAATACATAAAACTCGGGACGGATTTTCATTTTTTAGAGGGATGACTTCGAATGGACACAAGGTAGACCTAAGTATGGTATAAGTGCATTAGGATGTAGAGGCGGCCGAAAAGATAGTTAGTAATTATTAATGTGTCAGATTGGACGGAGGTGAGAAACGGACAGTATGGATAACATGTTGTCATGATCACCGATAGTAAGAGAATAGGAGTGGGACATCAGTAAGAGGTCATTTTGTGTTGTCGTTCTGGGTTATTTTTTAAGATTGCTATTTCTTATATTTCTTACATTTTTGAGCGTAGTAGTTCTAATTAAGAATTTGAGAGAAGGAGTGTCATGGCAATTGAAAGTGTAAAACTAGCTATAGAGAAAGAGGACAGTGGCTAAAATGTAAGAACTAGACGTGCATCAAAACCACCTTCTGTGATAATCATTATCAATATGGAGCTGATGAAATTGGATATCTGCTGGACGCCAAAAAGAATAAAAGACTTTCAGAATGTACAATTTTTCTAGTTTTTGTACCTGTCAGATCGCTTACCATCAATTAATGTATCATTAGTGAAGGAATATATCGCGAACTACGATCCGGAGGATGGATCGAGTGTGGTACAAGGGCGAATTATCGGGATTGATGGAACAATCTTGGAAAAGGTGCTGTGTCTTCCCATTGGAAAAATTGTGGTAGGAATTGATGACTTAAGCGACTTCAGTCCAGGAAGATATTTCAAAGGAGGTATGTTGGCCTTTGAGATGAGCTAAGGTTGGCAGATTGTTGAGGCAATTTCACCAGAACTCGTGAAATGCTTTTATTTTGTGGTGAGGTAGTTAGGATTATATTGACACCTCACATATATGTCGAAATAGTTATTGTATGCAGTGGTAGGGGCGCTGGAAGGGATGGTGTTCAACTGGGCAGCATGCGTAGCCACTCGTATTCATGCAGAGATAGGAGCCAAGTGGAAATTAGAAAAATTCACTTATTTGCTTTGTTTCAATTATGTATATGCTGTGATCGCTCACACATTACGTCAAACAATGCCAATAGAGGAAAGTCCTATACCAGTGCCAGTGCCTTCATAGAGAGAATAAAATTTGTTGGCACAGAATGTCAATACAGCAAATGTAATATACAAAATTGAAAAGTCAAGTCGTATAGTGGCACAAGGGGTTGTTCTAGTTATTGAATCAAAATGGATTCTAATTTGTTTAGTAGTGGAGGAGGAGAATGAAATCCCAATTTTGATGGATATTAATCAGTTGGCATTTCCACAAGGTCGATTGCCCAAAGGAATACCTCTAAAGAATGCTTTATTGAAGCTTATTTTACAAATATATTGTATGGTGCAAGCATTGGATGTAGAAGGCAGTAGCAAACGGGATTTAGAGGACAATAAGAAGGTAATATCAGAGCAAAACCGAAGAATTGAAGAGCAAGAATGGACGATAAACAAAATTGGAGAATCCAAGCTGGTATTGGAGCGAAAATGGGTTCACCAATATGAGTCTTGGACAAAAGAAAAAGAACACATCTTATAGATTGTCGAAAGACAACAGGACAAATTGATCCAGAATTACAAGACATGGGATTTGGAACGAGAGAAACTCAAATGCGAATTGCAGGCGGAAGGAAACAAATCAGAGTTATTGACAAAAGACAAAGAAGCATTAAATGACCAATCCAGATGTGAAACAAAGAAGTTGAGGTTCAGAATCAAAGTTTTACAAGCTGAGGTGACAAAATTGATGAAAGAGTTAATAGTGAAAAGCCAGTCTCAAGTGTCAATTGAAGATGTTCCAGAATGGATGAGTCAGCAATAGCATCAGTTGGAACTCCGTGATGCCCAGATCTTGAAACTAGAGGCTTAAGTCCATGAATTGGATGAGTATAATGAAGATCTATCAAATCGATTGAAGAAGGAATCAATGGACGGATTGAAAGAGGAGGAAAATTTGAATTTAGAACTAGAATCGATGGACCCTACATTCGATAATGCAGCATATGATTAATTGGGTGGATCAAAAAAATTAGTAATTTTGTAGAGTTTTGTTAAGTAGTTTTTAAATAGGAATCAATTGTGTGTTTGCGAGGACACTGCACAAATAGGAGTGAGGCTATGTAGAATAGATATTAGTTCATTTTTGTAAGATATTGGTAAAATAGATTAATAGTCCATAGAATAGTCAGTTTAGGAGGATGGATGATTGATTCAGTTATTAAAAGTAATTATTATAGGATTATGGTTAGAATCTGGAAATTAGTAGTAATTATATAGGAGTTGTAGAAGTTTGTTGGAGGACCAGACTATAATAGTCATGAGCCGGGGTTAAGCTTGGTGCTTCCTCTTTATTTCTTTTGTTTTCTTTGTTGTTGAAGAATAATGGATAGTTTTTGAATACTGAAAAGTGAATCTGTGGAATAAATCAGAGATTGATTTATGAGTTATTGATTATGTAATTGGAGTACTGAGTGATTGAATTATATGAGAAGTTATTAGAAGATTGATTATGGATGGAAGATTATGATTGTTGTTTATTGAGAGTTGTGTGTGTGTGTGTTTCAATAGAAGAAGTCTGTGATTACAGGAATTTTGTGAATTCAGATTGGTTGGAGTGAAGTTTGTTATTCTTGGTGTTGGATAGAATTTATTGAATTTTGAGCGGTCTTTTGAGAGTGCAGGGTTACACATTATGGTTATCAGTTGATGAAGGAATATTGTTATTGGGAGGAAGCATTGTAGTATTTCTTAGTATTTTAGTGGTTCGGAATACAGTTAATTGTGTGATCCTAACAAGTGAAACTCATGCGCTCAGTCTATCCTTGTGTTTGAATTTCCCTATACAAGTTTATTCTGGAAGGAATTGTAGAATAAGTAAAATGACAATCACACTTAGCTATTATTATAATCTATAATTCTCTTTTGATTTGTGCATATGTCTACTATCTAGCATTCAAAACCTTTGTTCTAAATCCTTCTACATATTTATTTTTTTATTGATTATCTTGTCCAATTGTCTAATCTATTTCTATCGAACTTGCATCAACAGTTAATATCACTGGCCTTCTACATTCATAATTTATTTTCTTTAAAGTTAGAGATAAAAAAAGTTCTTTCAATTTTTCCATATCTTTTCTTTATTTTTTTTCTATTGAAATTTTTTATTCCTTCTTAACAACTCATACAATAAATGTGCTATATGTGAAAAATGAAGTATCCATATAAGATAAAAAATAAATGTTCTTAAAAATCTTTTGACTTCTATTATATTTGTACATTCTTTAATTTTTTTAATAATATCAATTCTTTTCATACTTGACTTATATCTATATAATCCATACATATGTTCTACCATCAAAACTCTTTTTACTCAAAATATTATTTTTTTCTTGATAAGATTAAATGAAATTCTTCTAACCTTATCAAAAACTTTTCACAATCATTAATATAATTTGCGACAAACTTTCTACATCCCTTTAAATTTAAAGTCTCATCTCTTTTTTCTTCTTCATATCTTTTAATTGACACATCATCTAGAAAAGGCATTGTTATACTTGAAATATTTTTTTTAATATCTTATGCATTTCATTCATCATATGTAATACAAAATTTGTAGTCCTTTGTGATAAAATATATATTCTGACCAATCCTTATAGTATCTTCATAGCTGTTAAATCTTTGCTTTGTATTACTAATCAAAATTGATAATATCTCAAATAAAGATCTTCCATAGAATAAATTACTCTCTTTATAAATAATTTTATATACTCATCTACGATTAGACTTGAATCCATATTTTTAAAATCCAATGGTAGTAGCAATGCAATTGATTTAATATTTTTTGTAATGGTCTTATATTTTATATTCACTTTCACTTCACATTTATTCATATATTCTTTCATTACATCATAAAATTGCTTTAAATACTCGTTTATTATCATATCACTACCTTTGAAATATAAATCTAATATTATTTATAAATTATTCATAGTATGATCACAGCAAAAAAATTCAAACATTCCAAATATGTGTTCATCTTAATCAATTATTCCAAATTTCTTCAACTCATGTTCTATATTTTTGATATTTATTTTTTCTATCTTTTTAAAATTATTTATATTTTTCAATGAAATATATCCATTCTATGATAATCTTGTAATGGTTTCATTTTTTCTACTAGGCAAGAAGACATTACATCTTGTACCATTGCAATCTTGGTTTACAATGGCTTCTAATAAAAATCCTTTGAGTTTTCAAGATCTTTAAATTCTTTGTATATGCTTAGCAAATAATGCCTCCTCAAAATATTTTGATTTCTTTCATGATTTAAACAAACTATTAAAAATTACACTGCCTTCTTATTATCTTTACATAGGCCAAACTGTCATCCATTATCTTTGTTTCCATTTGTATCATTGTTTCAATATATGGTTATTTCAATATAATAGGATATGTTGATATATCTTATACAAAAAAAAAAATTATTCATAAATAATATCCTTTAGCATTACTTTGATATTTGGACAAGCTCCATTCAAATCTCCTTTTGAATTATTTGTTGCTTTTATCATTTATTCATATTCAGTATAAATAGGCCATTTTCTTCTTTCATATTATTTTTTTGATATTAAATTAATTTTAAAACCATGATCAATCAATGCTACAATTGATTCTTATAAATTTCTCAATTTCATCAAATTTTTTGTAGTAGCCTTAGTCCAATGACTTTTTAAATAATGACTAGAAACTTGAATCATGTCTTCTTTTTTTGTAAATCTTAATTGCAAGACATCTCCAAAAAAATTACATTTCATCTTTTTCTTCTTCATTACTTTTCCTTGCTTTTGTTCCTTGTATATTTGATGTCATAATATCTCATATAGATTTTTGTTTTTACTTTATTGTATCTATAATAACTTCATAAAATTTATGCTTTATAATTCCTAGGATTTTATTAATTATAAATTCAACCTTTTTACTTAAAATTCGATCTTCTAATACTTTTTTCAAATTTATAGCAGCTTCAATATCAAAATGTAATTTATAAGCCTTTGTTTTATTTTGTTTTATTTTTTTTTCACAATTTTTCTTTCTTTTGTAGAAATATTCTCTGTTGTTTCTTTATGTATAGAATTCTTATGTTGTCGAGTTTTTTTTTTTTTTTTTTTTTTTTTTTTTTTTTTTTTTTCTCTTGTAGTTCTTTTTAATGGCCCTTCATTATTTTTATCTCTCTTTTGTTTTTTTTTTTTTTTTTTTTTTTTTTTCTATTCATGCTTCATTTTGACTCTTTTTAATATAAGCATATACCAATAATCCATCTATTAGATCATTTCATTTAGTAATTTGTCAAATATTATTGCCAATAAGTTTTAAATCATCTCTAATAAATTTTCTCTTTTAAACATAATTCATTACATTTGACTACAAAGAATTAAATTTTCCTGAAACTTCTAAATTTATGTTAAAATATTTTTTTGGATTTGCTTCTATCCAATATATTGATGCTTTATTTCTTGAGATTTTAAATGCTTCATTTGTAAGTACATTTATTCTTTCTTTATCAAAGTTTGTTTCTAATTTTTTTCCACTCTCTTTTAAATGTATCATACCATCTTTAAAAAAATAAATCCTTTGTATAGTACCTCTATAAAATCTTTATATTCTTTTCTTGAATGATCCATGCTATTATACTTTATGTACCTATGCACTACACTTTTCATTGGTCTCAATTTTTGTCTTCTTGATATTCTTGATTATTGACTCTTCTTCTCAAGTGTTACAAATTTTATTTGTAAATATTTTATTTTTTATATGATTTTATTATTGTCTATTTTTTTTCTTTGATGTAATCATTAAAGGTTGATTTATAGATATAAAATGATTAATAGATATTTTTATTTTAAATGCTTACAATGGTTTTTAATTACTTATCCTATCTTTTCTTCTTTTTCTCTTTTTAAGCAATCTTACTATTTCTTCTACTTCCAATTTGTTGCTAATCCTTCATCTTTTTATTTTTTTTTCTTAAAGCAAGATGTCCAACTTTTCTTACAATTCTCGATTAGCTGCTTGAAGAAAAAACTTCACTTTACTTGGATTTAATAATTGCTTCTTTTTTTTCTAAAATAAAAATATTACTTTTTGAACTTTCTTAATTTTTTTTTTTTAAAAGATATTTCTTAGGCCTTTTAATCCATTCAAAAAATGACTTCTTTGTAACTCAATTACTATCTTCTAAGAAAAATTCATCCTTTAATGCTTATAAAAATTTCTTCCATGAACCTCTAAAATTTCTTATAATGGATTTTACTTGATTTCTTATCTAAGATGCAGTAGCCAATTCAAATAATTGAAACATCTTCTTATTTGAAATATGCTTCAATTCTATTTCTTACATATTATACCTTAAATATTTTATAATATACTTCCTTTGAAATTGATCAATCTTGTCTATAATCACTTGTAATACTTTATTTTCCATATCTTCTTTGCAATCTTTAATCTATTGCTATTACATGAATAGGACAAAAGCTTCAAACATGCTTGTGAAGTTGGAATCAAAATATATACTTTGTCTTCAAGGTATAGCTCCAGTTCTAACTCTATTTGAAGCACCATCAAAAGCCTTTCTTTGTTAAGGAAAAGAACTCGATGAAAAAAAATAATTAAGTGAGATTCTTTCAAAGAGATTTGACAAAATAAAATTAGAAAAGTATGTATATTAAAAAAGAAATTAAAATAGCTATTGCCAAAAGACAAAGAAACTAGAGATTCTTGAAACTAAAATAGAAGCAAGAAAGAAATTGACAAGAGTGAAGAAGGCTTTATTCTTGCTAATATATATATATTATCTATCTAGGATCTATATGACCACATTCTATAGGACTTCCAAAAATGTGTTGACTTTGCATGACATGTATCTTAACTTGTAAGGCAAGTTTTCTATATAAATCTTTATATTTAGCTTGTTTTGCAAGCTACTAATACATGTGGCATGTGATTAGCTTGTTGACCAAGTTTTTAACCTACGAAATTAACTATAAAAACGTGTAAAGTCAAATCAACATCTACAAAGCTTCTAAAAATCTTTTCTAAAAGATATTATGAAATTAATCTATTTTTATCTACTTCTACCTATTCATATTATCTAGATAATAATTATAATAGAGATATATTCTTGATATTACTCCATCTTCTAGGGACGAGTTCTACAAAGAGTGGTGATTACATATTAAGAAAGTCTAAGATGTAGCAATTTGTATTTGCCACATACTTTGATCTTTATTCCTTTTAAAAGTAATTGATAGGTCTTTTCAGCAATTGATAATGTTCTATTCTAGAAAAAAAAGACCATTCTACTATTTGATCATTGTTAAAACCTTTGTAACTTCCTTTAAATAAAATATTTATAATACCATCAGAAGTTGTTCTTATTTCTAATAAAATCATCAAACATCTAGAGTCTCTTCCCAAATCGTGATACTAAACGTGTTATATCTTATCATCTATTCAATGAAGAATATGTTGTTTTTGAAGGTCTTCATCTCTATTATGTCAACTTGAAGGCTATAATAATTGTAATATCTTGTCCGATAAGTTAATAAATGATGGATCTTAAGTTGAATCTACTAGCTGTTCATTTTTCATCTCTTTAATGCCACAATTATATAAAAATTATAAATAAGAATAGAAGGTAGAATGCAATCTTTTCTAAATTATATTTCTTTTATAGCAAAGATTTGTTATCCTTTATCTTAATTTTGATGGATGTTGTTGATGAAAAGCTTTGATCTTCTCTATTGTATTTGTAAGATTTTCTTCTAACTTCTATGTATATTCATTAATATCATATCCGTACCAATGAATAAGATATTTCAACATATATTGGTGCCACCTTGAATCCAAGACTTCTTCGACCTTGAATTCTTGATTATTATCTACTTCTCAAAAAGATGAATAGTTTTAATATTACGACAAAATAACCATATCTTATCACCAATATGGAAATAAGGTTGTTCCTTGTGATAAGCATCTACATTGCTCTTTTGTTGTTCTTAAGCTTTTTTTAGTAGCACCTTTATTATTGTATGTAACTCAAATAAATGATTTGCTAAATCTTTTGCTATAGGATTATGAATTTTTGAAAAGCCAAAAGCATCAAGTCATGGATGATATTCATAATTAAGAAAGAAATTTATTTGTTGCATAAAAAAATATACTATATTATTATAAGTAAACTCTACTAATAGCAAAATAATTATCTAATTATCTTATTAATAGTTGATAGTATACTTCAAATATTGCTCCAAAACTTGATTTACATACTATGTTTGACTATTTGTTTGAAGATATAAAGCCAAAGATAGTTTTATATCTACTTTTAAAAACTTAAAAAATATTTTTTAAAATCTTGATACAAACTAAGTTTTCCTATCTGATATAATATCCTTAGACAATCCATAATAGTGATAGATTTTATCAAAAAAAAGCTTGGGCATTTTTTCACCTATGATAGCTTTTGTATATGGTGTAAAATGTGCCATCTTGGTAAAATGGTCTACTATCAAAAATATAAAGTCATAAGAACTTGAAAGTGGAAGATCTATAATAAAATCCACAAAAATAAAAGACCATGGTTTGAAATAAATAATAGTTGGAGAAGTCATTCTTTATTGATTAAAAGATGCATCTCCTTTTGATGCAAGATAAGAACATCTAGAAAGAGCATCTGACAAATCTTATTATTTTTTGGATTGATAAGTGATCTTAAAATCAAATCTTGACAAAAAAATGCTCCAATAGGCTTTATGATGATTTAAAATACGTGTTGATATAAGATATTCAAGATTCTAATGGTCAGTATAAATAATGATTAGATTAAAAGCACCTTCTAAATAATGGCACTATTCTTAAAACAAACCTATAATTACAAGAAGTTCTTTGTCATGAATCTCATAGTTGATCTTGGCTATTCAAACTTTTTTTGAATAAAAAGCTATTAGGTGAATTTTATTATTTGTTTCTATTTATGATTATGTGGCATTCAAAGAAAAATTTGATATATCTACTTTCATAAAAAATGGCTTAAAAAAGTTGACACAATATAAGATTGGTGCAGAAATAAAAATTGTCTTCGAAACTTCAAATGCCGCTTTGACTTCTTGATTCCATTAAGTTTATATTTACATATTAATTATATAAGAGGAGCTACAACTTGAGAGAAGTTCTTAATGAAGATCCAATAGTAATTGATAAATTCCAAAAAATATTAGATATCTCTTATCATTTTTGAGATCTTTCAATCTATAATAGTTTGAACCTTTTAAGGATCTATCATAAGACCATCATTTAAAATGATGTATCTTAAATAATCGACCTAAGTAGTGTGAAACATACTCTTTTCTATCTTGGTATAGAGTCCTACTTCTTTTAATTTTTGTAATGTATGACAAACATAAATTTTATGTTCTTTTATATTCTTAAAATAGATTAAGATATCAACTAAATAATAGATAACATAGTTATCAAAAAAATCTCAAAAAAAATCATTCATTAGATATTAAAAAGCTGTTGATGCATTTATAAGTCCAAAAGGTATGACATTGTATTTAATATGTCCATACTTTGTTCAAAATGAAGTCTTTCATTCATCTCTTTTTTTATGCGTATTAAATTCTATTTTCCTCATAGATCTATTTTTTTATAGATCTTAACTTGATTTAATTGATTAAGAAGTCTAGATATTAAAGATAGCAAGTACCTATTCTTGATGGTCATTTTGTTGAATCTTTAATAATTGAGATACATCCACAATGCTTCATCTTTTTTCTTCACAAATAAAATTAGGACTTTTGCTAGAAATTTGGAATAGTGTATGAAGTTCTCGACTAGATTTTCTTCAATATACTCTTTAAGTATAGTCAATTCATTTTAGAATAAATTATAAATTGATCCAAATCATAATTGAGATCTTTCTTGAAGGTCAATTGAGTAATCATAAGAATAATATTTTAGTAGAGTATTTCCATTCTTCTTTTCAAATATATCTTAAAAATCTTAATATTGGCTTGAAATGCCACTTGAAATATTTCTACCATTAGAAATAAGTACATCATAAATGATACAAGATAATTCTTCTTTTGCAGCATGCAAGAAAGCTCTTACACCTACAAATATATATTTAATTGCACTAAACTTATGACTTTCTACTTGATCAATTGTACTCTTAATTATACTTTCAAAAAAGTCATGATTATAAGAAATTTAATGTATTTTAGTGTTATATTTTTTTAGTCATGATAAACCTAAAATAATTGGATTAGAAGAAGATCTAATGATATTAAATATTATAAAGCTATGTTGACCATTAGTTATTATTTCTATAAGAAAGGTTTCATAAATAAAAAATTTTGAAGCTAATGAACGACCATCTATGACTTCTATATGAACAAAATTAGTTACTTGATTCAATGTTTGAGGATCAGATAAGTTGAGCATGAATTTTTTTTCTCATATTGTAATCTGTAGAAAATTGGCTAATAAATGCAGTATCATTTCACTTAATATTAGTTACAAGTTGTCAAAATTTTAAAATTAACTTTTTCAAGAACTCTTACATTTGAGCCATTGTATTCTTCATTTCAAGAAGCTCTGCTATGATAATATTTAAAGAAGGGACAATGCCTAATATCACAAGTGAAGAAACAACTAAACTTTTTCTTAACAATATTTATTGCTATTATGGATATTAATGTAATATAAAATCTAGATAAAAAAGATTCAATTTGTTTCAAGATTTTAAAGAATCTTTTTTAAGATTCTAAAGATAGATATAAAACTTTCTTTTACTTTTCATCTTCAAATTGATAGACAAATAAAATGAGTGAATTAAGTTTTGGAGTTGTATTTAAGGTGCACTATCAATTATCATCAAGATGATTAGATAACTCTTTTGCCATTAACAAAGTTTGTATATAATAATTTATTATATTCTTTTAATTAATTAATACCTTTTTTTTTTAACAATTATGGTTATCATCTATGATTTAATACTTTTGACTTTTCAAATATTAATAATCTTGCTGCAAAAAAATTGGCAAATTATTTGTCAGAGCTATGTACAATAATAAAGATATAATTAAAGAAAGCTCAAGCATAACAAAAGATTAATGTGGATATCTATTGTAAAGAACAACCAAAATTTATTATAAATGATAAGCTATGGCTACTTCGTCATAATATCAAGTTTACTTGTCCTTGTGATAAGTTAGACTATTATAGGCTTGGACCTTTTTTTATTTGTGAAGAAGTCAACATGTTGCTTATTGGTTATATCTATTAGAATTTATGAAGATTCGTCTTGTATTTTACATGTCTCTTTTTGAGCCATATAAGATAGTGAATATCTTAAAAAGAAGACAAATACTACTTCCTCATATAAAAGTAGATAATAATCAAAAGTTTGAGGTAGAAGAAGTTTTAGATTCAAGGCAACATCAAAATAAATAAGAATGTCTTATTCATTGGTACAAATATGATATTAGTGAATACACATGGAAGTGAGCAAAGAATCTTGTAAATGCAACAAAGAAGATTGAGCCTTTTATTGATAAAATCAAGATAAAAAATAACAAAATTTTATTATAAAAGAAAAAAGATCCAAGGAAGATAGCATTCTATCTTTTACTTTTATTTGTAACTTTTGTTTGTAACTTTTATATATTTATAATACTAAAGGGATGAAGAACTAATAACTAGCAGATGCAATTTAAGAGCTATCACTTACTCACTTATGAGACAAGACATTGTAATTATCACAACTTTCAAGTCAACATAATGGAAATGAAGATTTTCAAGAATGACATATCATTCTTCAAATAGATGGCAAAATATAACGTATTCGGTATCACGATCTTAGAAAAGACTCTTGATGTTTGATAATTTTATGAGAGGTAGGGACAATTTTTCATAGTATTTCAAATATTTTATTTGAAAGAAGTTATAAAGGCCTCAATAATAATCAAATAATAAAATGATCTTTCTATCTTAGTATTAAATACTATCAATAATTGAAAGGACCTATCAACCATCTTCAAAGAAAACAAAGATCAAAGTATGTATCAAATATAATTTGTTGCATCTTGGATTTCTTCAGTGTATAATGATCACTTCTTATAGAACTTATTTCTAGAAGGAGATATAATATCAGAGATATATATTTATTCTAATATTTATCTATATGATTAAGTAGAAATAAATAAAAATAAATTTATTTCATAATATTTTCTAGAAAAGCTTTATAAAAGCTTCATAAATGTTGCTTTGATTGGAAATCTCTTTATAATTAATTGGTAGTTTAGAAACTTAATTAATAAGTTAACTACGTATTAATAGCTTGTGGAATAAGCTTACTTTGTGGTGTACATATAAAAAACTTGCCTTATAAGTTAAGATACATATCTTACAAAATCAATGCATTTTATAGGTCTTATAGGTCTTTGCTACATAGCTCTTAATTAAAAATATATATGAAGGCAAGTGTGAAGACTTCTTCACTCTTATCAATGTCTTTTTAGTTTTTAGTTTTGTTTCAAGACTTTCTACTCTTCTTGTCTTTGGCAATAGCCATTTTAGTTTAATATTATATCATCCTTAAATAATTTTTTAGTTTTTTTGAGTGATATAAGAGTGTATGAAGTGTATTGATATGTATTGAACAAATATTAAATAAAACAATGGTATTGTAGCCAAATGAAGTATATTATGACATGTTTCAATCAAATCAACAATTATGTACAAATGACGATGTCATTATATAATATGACTATATGATAAAAATATAAATAAAATTAATTTTTAATTAATATTTAATCATTTGAATTCAACAAAAATTAAAGAAAATTAAAAAAAACTTTATGAAAGTTTCTTAAATTATTTACTTTTCTTAATAGCTATTAGATAAAAATTAATTATCAAATTTTCCTTCTAAGTTGTAGAAACTCTTTTATTACCTTTAAAAGACCACAAATTGATAAAAACAAGATGGATGAGGTAAATAATTAATCTAGTTGATATTAGAATAAAGATGAAGATAAGATCAAGCTTAAAAATTCATAAGATGAATGGATTTGATACTTAAAGAACAACAATTTGTAGATTGGGATCAAAATCAAACCTCTCATCACTAAAATAGATATGGAGGGTAAAGTAAGAGAGATTAAGGAGATTGGAAAATGGAGTCAAAGAGCTAACAACAAGTTTATTTCAAAGGCAAAAGGATTATTTTCTTATGTTCTAAAAAGACTTTGTAATCATTGTTCTAAACCAAGGTTTATATTGGTGACCTGGGATTTATATAATAAAATTAGATATAGCATTCTTGATTGATTTATATAATTGAAAAAATAATCATAATTCAAATTTATTTAATGTATATTTTTTTGAATGTCTTAAGTGTGCATAAAATTTTGTTTTATTTTAATGGTGTGGTTTAGAGATATTCAATCATTGATGCAATAAGGTACGGAAAGTTGATAACTTAGAATTAATTATAATTTTTGTGATATCTAGAGATTTATCAATTGGAACAAAGTAAAATTTGATATAATATTAGAAGACTCAAAGGCTAAATTGCATATAAATTTTGAGTAGAAGTTAATAATTAGAGAAGAAAAAATTACTTTTTAAAATTCATTATCAACTTTCAAGGTAGTAACTAAGAGATACTAGCAAGGATTTATGGCATTTTTTTACAATTTGTAAGTTGGATTAATTTAAAACTTCATGCATGTATAAAAGACTTTTAATGATATTAATAAAAAAAAATGTACCAATTAGATGGTTAGATAAAAAATTACAGCTTATTGAAATTTGTTGCTTAAGATTAAGATTTGGAATGAAATTTAAAAGTTGCAATGAAATAAAAGTAACAAAGTAATTTAGATTTGTGCTTGCTTGAAGTTAATAAGAAGAATGTTTTTAAATACTTGTATTGGATCTAAGCCTTTTGTATTTAAATTTTAATTAATTTCTATTTAGGTGCTTAAAACCTTTTAAGATTTCTTGAATACTTATAAAATACTACTTTATTATCTACAACCAAGTACTCAATGTATTTTTAAACAAAATTTATATAATGTGACAATGATTATTGGAATTATAGATCTATCTAATATTACCACCAATATTGTCTAATGTATAAACCAGAATAGGTGCCATCTTTGAAAAAAGGCTAAGATATCAATTGTAGTATTATGATTTCTATGTTGATGGATATAAATACAAATATATTAATTATTTTTATAATGATAATCCAATTACAAAAAGATCAAGATTTACAAATAATATGATACCATATAAAACCTTAGAAACAATTTTTTCTATAATAATGGAAGTAACTATACAATCTTAGAATGACAATATAAGAAGAACTCAAAACAACACAACTAACTACTCCAAATTGAAACAAAATCTTAAATACCAAAAGAATTACTATTCCATTAGATAAATGACTAAAACTCAATTTGGACCTCAAAACATATCTACATGTGATAGATATAAACCTACTATAATTATTATCTAAGTAGGTAGAATTAGATAAAAATAAAATAATTTCATAATGCCTTCTAGACAAGCTTTCTAAAAGCTTCTTAGACATTGTTTTAACTTAACATATATTTGTAGTTGATTGATAGATTAGAAACTTGGTCAACAAGCTATCCATATACCATATGTATTGATAGCTTGTGGAACAAGCTAATTATGTAGCAGCTATATAAAAAACTTGCCTTGCAAGTCAAGATACATGACATCCAAAGTCAATGCATTTTTGGAGGTCTTATAGAATATTGCCATATAGATCTTAAGTAGATAGTATGTATAGAAGCAAAAGATAAGCCTTCTTTACTCTTGTCAATTCTTTTTTTGCTTCTAGTTTAGATTCAAGAGTCTCTACTTTTCTTGTCTTTTGGCAATAGCCATTCTAATTTCTTTTTAATATACATACTACTTTATTTCTATTTTGTCACTTTTCTTTTAACACAGATTTTTGAAGTTTATGTATCTTCTTTCAATTCATATTCTTAAAAAATTGACAAGAGTATACTTTTAATATTAGAGCTTTATCTTTTCTTGATTAAGAGTAGATTATTTCTTTTTCTTAATAAAACAAAAGCATATTAAAAGATACAGATTACCTTCTTTTAAATTAATATTGTTCTTAATATCTTCTATATTTTCAAGTCCTCTCTTTTGCTTGTCTTGAGTGATATTAGACATATTTTTTTTAAGAGTCATCATGGCAAAGCTTCTTGAAATGAAGAATGCAATAGTACAAATGTAAAAATAATTGAAGGGATTGATGCTTGTGATGCATCAAATTAGTTTATCGCCACAAAAAATAATAAAAATGACAAGAAGTGAAGATATAGAAATGATTAGAGCTGCTTTAACATCTATACCAAATCATATTCTTTTTCTTATAGTAGAATATGCTTTCAATATTAGAAAATCTAGAATTATCTTATTCGAGAAGTTTGATTGTACAAAATCCAAGTTTTGAGGATTTATCAATTAAGTACAACTTGTGATTGATCTTCAATCTCAAAGCTATCCAATGCCAAGATCACAAGTTAAATTCATTGATATACTTATTTTACGTTTGATATTATCATAATTTTTATCTTTTTATAAAAAACAAGATCCAATACTAGATGATTTAGAGGCTTTTTTGGTAGAGTTTTGATTTATGTATGGAGAACATGATGTAATTTATGTTGCAATCAATAAAATTTGTATCTTGCAAAAAAACAATTGATAAGTGATATCATATGCTTTAGAATTTTGACAACTGGCAATTGATGTTAAGTAGGATGATATTATCCATATCAACCAATTTTTCTATGGATTACAATATGAGGTAAAGAAATTGATGCTCAACTTACTTGATCCTTAGACATTGTGTTGTTGATTTTGTTGTAAAGTGTATCAATTGGTTTTTTGAATTTTAATCTAAGAATTATGTAAGAGAATCTCTATGCTATTAAAATTATATGACAACATTGATGACCTTTCAATTTAAACATCTGGAAATAGAAGACATGTAAATTGATGTGATACGTTTCAAACTTCTTACTAAATAAGAAAAGACTTGTTGTCATTAAGAAGGATTATATTTATATTTTAGAGAAGCTAAGTACAGTGCTCAATATTGTTCAAAGAAACGATGCTACTATAAAATAAAGAGTATGACTATCAAAGATGAAAAAAATTTTGTAAAACAAATTTGTCCACCTACAATAGGGCCCGTTGTCTGGATAAAGAGAATTTGCTTCAAGAAAGCACTAGGCTCTTGATTGTCATTAATTACTTAATTAAGTCTTGAAATAAGAAAGACCAAGTTTATAAATATAATTTCCCTTTTTGACCAATTACACCAAATATATAAGCCTCAAGTAACCAACAACACCCTAAATATAATAAAATCCTCTAAAACCTTGTATATCCTTATGTAGAAATTTTTCCAAACTTCAACACCTCATATCTCTTAATTCGACTGTTCAAAAAAATTCAAAGTTTATATGAGGTACTAATATATTCTTATTAAATTCTACAACAAATTTTAATTACAAATTTGTTGCGGAACTTAAGATATCTTGAAAATCCTAATAGTCACTTTAAACCCTTATTTTTATACATCCGCTATCATAATACATAAAGTCTTGCTTGAGAATGCTTCGAGCACCTAGCTGTGGAAGGTAGAATAGAAATTGCAACAACAAACTTTTAATTCTAATAAAACACTAACAATGCTAAATAAGCTTTAATCAAATTTAGAGATACCTCAAAGGAATTCTAAAGAAATAGTAAGAAATCTTAAAGAAATATTAGAATGATTACAAACATATTTCAAATATATCTCAATTCAATCTTAATATAATCATAGTTGAAATCTTACTTCATTCAAATTTAAGGCCAAAAACTAACTAAATCTTAAATCCTAAACAAATTTAAATAAAATCCTAAATCCTAAATCAAATCCTGATCAAATACTAATCAAATCTTAAACCCTAAATCAAACCCCAAATCCTAAATCAAATCCTAAATTATAAATCAAATCCTAATCAAACCTTGAACTCAAAATCAAATCCTAATCCTAAATCAAATCCTAATCAAATTCTAATCTCAAATCAAATCCTAAATCTTAAACCAAATCCTAATCTTAATTCAAACCTTAACCAAATTCTAACCAAATCCTAACCCTAAATCAAACCTTAATCAAATTCTAATCAAATCTTAATCCTAAATCAAACCCTAACTAAACTCTAAATCCTAAACCAAACCCTAACTAAATCCTAATCAAATCCTAACTCTAAATCAAATCCTAACCAAATCCTAACCCTAAATCAAATCTTAACCAAATTCTAATTCTCATCCTAAATCCTAAATCAAACACTAACCTAATGCTAACCCTAAATCAAACCCTAACCAAATCCTAATCTTAAATCAAATCCTAATCAAACCCTAGTAATTTCTACAACAAAATTAAACCTCAATAACTAATGAATGAACTGTTGATCTTAACTCAAATTTTGCATACTTCTTAAAAACTAAATTGAAAACAAATACAATTTTTTTGAAAAGGATCGGAATTACAAAATAGACAATAACCTCAAAAATGTCCTCGGGTATTGGCCAGCCTCCTTCTCCAACCTTGATGCCAATCTCATAGAGCCAATATCTCTTCTTTTCACCATTCGATTGATCTCAAAATTCTTATATATATAGAAAAACAAGTCTAATATCCTCTCACATAAATTTCACTCCAATCCAACTTGTAGATTGCAAGAAATCTTAAAAATCCTTGTTGGACCTAAAATTCTACTTCTTGAGACCTTGACTAACTTAAACCTCAATAATCCTCAATTCAACTATTAGATCGACCTAAGATTCATAAAAAATATTAAACACAACTATGACCATTAAACTATAAAATTTTACTTGTAGATCTATTACAAAACTCTTGAAATTATTAGAAACAACAATCCTATTTTATTTTACAAACCCCAAGTCATCCAAAAACAATCTTGACTTTGTAAAGCTCTTAAAAAGTCATAACAATTCCAAATCATCTAAAATCAATGCTCATAGAAATCTTATCCAAATTGCTATCAATTCTACTCTCCGATTTACAAAAGAACCTCGGAGTCATCATCGAGACTCAATTTTGTGCCTCAGGATCTGATTTTGACCTAGGTTGATAATTAGCTCTCTCCGGATATTAACATCTAGTTTATCTAGGTAATTTTTGCTAGAATTTACTCTTAATTTCTTCCAAAAGATGTCTATATCATTTATTTTTTCAATCTATTGTATTTTTCCTTATTTATGGTCCTACAAAGTAAGTAGAAGCTATTTTTTTTAAAAGAACAGCATTACTACTAAAAGTTTTACTACCTTCCTATCTTTTATTCATATTTTTTTACTTTTTCTTTTAACCTAGCTCTTCTATAATAAAATCCATATTATTATCTTTCACCATATGGTCGTGTTATAATACGACATCCACCTCCTCTGAACTTGTGCATCATCTGGTATGCTTCAAATAATCCAACTTTGTTTGATTCATACAATATTTTCAATGTCGTCATCTAATTATTCTTCTTCATATTTGCTATTCAAATCAAAATCATCTTGTTGTTTTGAAAGATTTAAGTCTTTGACAAAGTCTTTTATATTTATTTATATTTGCTTTTATTTGAATATCTTCACTCGCATCTATTATCATCATCCTTTAATCCAATATATGTAATTTTTTTCAAGAATCTTCCAATCCATTTTCTTGATAAATACCAAAAATCTTTCATCATCTTCTAATATTTCTAACTCACATAATTCTTTTTTTTTTTCTTTTTTTTTTTTTCTTTTTTTTTTTATTTTCTATTTTTTTTGAATGCCAATAAAACTTGAATCAAAAGTACCTATATCTTGTAAGAATATCTCTTTTTTTATACCTCCATAGTCTTGCTTTACAATGATACTTTTCTATTTATTTTTTATTTTTTATTTTTTAAAAGCCAATAAAACTTAAATCAAAAGCACCTATATTTTATAAGAGTACTACGATTTTTATATCTCTATAATCTTGCTTTAGAATAATACTTCTCAAATTTATTTTTTTTTTTTTTTTTTTTTTCAATGCCAATGTTTCTCTCTACTTCCCATGTGCAAGTAGTTTGGAAATATCTTCCTTTGTACATGACCAAACCATTGGTGAGGTACAAAATTTGAAATTAAAAGATTAAATCTAAACCTCTCCTATATAGCCACATACATCTTACTTGTATCTTTTTTCTTATTTCTTTGATTCCAAGTCCCATTTAAGATGTCCATATAATCTTTAAATCCATTGTCCATATCTTTATATTTGAAGATTTTTAGATTTTCCACCTTTGAATTCCATACTTGATGATGAATCTTATCTTTGTCAAAATCGAATTGTTTTTTCATTACATGTGCATTATCTATGTAACTTTGATTTTTGTCCAAAAGAGAAGTGCTCACAATTAACTTAATCATAGTCAATGACTTGGCATCCTTATCTTTTGTCCCATAATCTTTATTTGTCACATAATCTTGTATAACATCCTTCATATCTTCTTGAATGCATCCTTAAAAAAAATCATAACCTTTTGTTGTAAAAAGCATTGTATAATCTCATAATATTAAAAAATTTCATGCTCTTTTGAAATCTCATGCTCTTGAAAAGTCTCATAACTTTCACAATAATCCTTTGTGGTTTCACAACTATATTTAATATCATAACCTTGTATAGTTTCATAACCCTCTTTATAATAATCATGTGAAAATTCATAACTTCTTTCATCCAACTCATATGTGGTCTCATAGCCATATGCAATTTGACTTTCATCATTATGAGCCCAAAAGTTGGTTCACATTGTTGGTTAAACTAAAAAAATCTAAAAAAAATGAGAATTTTGATTATGTTTTGTTATAATAAGTTAGTTATAGACATTAATGTTAGTAGCTTATTGATGATTAGTAGTGGAAAGAAAAATCAAGAGAGAAGGGAGTGGAAGAAAGATAAGAAAAAGAGCCAAAAGAAAAAAAAAAAAAAACAAAACAAAACAAAACAAAACAAAAAGGCCAAGAAGAAAGAAAGAAGAAGATGAAGAGGGACAAGGAGAAGAAGAAGAAAAAGGAGAAGAAAATAATTAGAAGTAAATTTATTGTGATGGGTTTGTCAAATTGTTGGTTCTTAATGATCTAGAACTTAGATTTGGGTGTATGAATAGTCAAACTTGATGTTTAAATATGTTTTAAAGACATTGGTGGAGTTAGTTTTGTCAAAAAACGCTTCGAATTGGGGATTTTGGGCATGTCCAGTACTAAAATCGGGTATAGGACTTAGGGTTAATGTGGGCCCTTGATCTTGATTAGGGTTGGTGGATTCGGATGGTGGAGATGTGGCCGCCACCCTTTGATCTCTTCCTACTTGGATAAGAAGGTGGGGGTGGCCACATTCGCTCTCTCTCTCTCTTTTTTTTTTTGGGGGGCGAAGCCATGCCAAATTGCATCCCCACGTACCCTTGTTTCTATAGAGCTGCAATTGCGCAGCTGTAGTGTATTAGTTATCTGGAAATAGAACGTCAAACTTTACCAATAGTTAGATCTTGTCGTTAGCTTCCTCGGGACAGTAGGCACGCTTTGTTTGGAGAGAAAACAAGAAAGTTGTGGTGGTTTTAGTGACAAGGAGGTCAGCTGCCGGCCAGATCTGGAGGTCCGACTTTGGAAGGCGAGTGTTGGCGGACAGTATTGAATTTGGAGCTGAAACTTTTGAAGGAGATGGTTCTTGTTGTCAGCTTTGCAAGGACTATTTGCGCGCTTAGATTGAGTAAAGGCCAAGGAAGTTATGGTGGTTGGAGTGAAGAGTCGGCCGTGGTGAAGATGTAGCACTCCGCCAACTCAAGCTACTTTGGAAGGTCATATCTTGGAATTCACTCAAGATTTTCAAGAAAAAATTGTTGGAGGTGATGCGGCTTCAATTCTAGTTTCTGGAATGCTAAAACATATGCATTGCACAACTGGAATGGAGCAAGGGCAAGGGTTTTTGTGGCCAGGGGTGCTCTGACTAGGCCGAGAAAGTCAGGCAACTTTGAGGCAAGATTTCTCTTAGCTTAATTGTTGTTTTGCATTGAATTTTGTTGGAGGACAAGCGCTTGTAAGTCTACTTTCTAAAATAGCAAAGCTTGTTATAAACAAGTTAGTGATGCAACCATTGTAGTGGAATTCGTGCAAGGGGGTGGCTACCATGACTTGGAAGGTGGCGACTTCCAATTTTCTTTAATTTTTAGGATGAAACTTGGATGAATTAGGTCAATTGCACGAATTATCAGTTGGATGATAAGTTGACTTATGATTGGATGAATGAATCTTTAGATGAAAATTGGATGAATAAACTTTGAATGAATGAATGTTATAGGATGAATGAGATTTAAGGGATAGATGATTGATGAAGGGAAATTTAGGATGAATGAACTTAGGATTTATGGATGAACTTAGGGTTTCTAGATGAACTTAGGGTTTCTAGATGAACTTAGGGTTTCTAGATGAACTTAGGGTTTTTGGATGAACTTAGGGTTTTTGGATGAACTTAGGGTTTCTAGATGAACTTAGGATTTCTGGATGAACTTAGGATTTATAGATGAACTTAGGATTTATGGATGAACTTAGGGTGTATGAATGAACTTAGGGTTTATAAAAATTGCGTGTGAGTGAAGTTAATCCACTTGACTACTAAACGCAATTAAGGGTGGAGGAATTTAGCTCACATAAATGATGCGTTTGCCGGGAGCCGATCTTAGAGACGTTGTATAACAATTTTTTTTTTTTTTTTTTTTTTTTGAGTTGAGATGATTGATTACATGGAGGAAGGAGATAATAGGAGTAAGATGATGGGGTCGTGATTGGAAGGAGCATAGCAGAAGGTATGTGGGTCCTGGAGATATCTATGGTAGTTTGTGCTAGAAACCTTAGCATGTGATCGAGAGGCCGGTGGTATACTAATTGTGCAGGAAGCTGGAATTGTATGAGGTAAGCCATCATACATTGAATGATCTATGTTAACTTAGGATTGTAATTCATCGTTGTCGTTGCTTTGTTAGTGGGTAATGCCTCGGCAATGAGCTGAATTGAGAACGAGGGGGATTATGGCTGCGAAGGCAGAATCACAGTGTCTCGTTTTCTGACCGGGTAAGCTCCACAACATAGGTTGTACCGTATGCCAAGATTGGACTAGCGGGCTGGTTTGCCTTGGTGAATTCCATATCATCGCCCGTAAATACTATCTTGGTGGTTTGCGTTCCCTACCCACCTGAGAGTAGGCTAGATTATTAATTATCAATTTAGAAATTTCAAAAAAAAAAAAAAAAAAAAAAAAATGGATTGGTAGGTAATGAGAGAAGGTCAGTGAGGACGTTTAGATGTTTCCGAAAACTAGATCTCAAAAACCTACTTTGAACCAATGACTTGAACGTATTGGAAGACGTAGGGGCAAGGTCGTGGATAACAAGGAAGCAGCCCCTTCTCGGAATACACTCATTAATAGTAGAAGCAATGAAGAATTTCTTAGAGGAGACATTAGAAGGAATTTAGAAAAGGCTTTAGGAGACGTCGGGGGCAGCGAGCTATTGGAAGAGTTGGAAGTAGAGGAGTTAGAGATAGAACACGTAGACCCTGAAGACGGAGTGTTTGGAGATGTGAACCTTAGGGTAATAGGAGAACAGGATAGGACCTTGGACTTTGTGCCTGCGGTCGAAGGATTTGTTCACGAGATGGCGACGGAGCGGCTTCCAGCTTTGGATCCCTTAGTTAGGCCACGAGGTTTGTCCGTGGCTATGCCAGCAGGGCTATTAGCAGCCACAGTTCCAGGGAATCTCCTCAAGTTCTATGGCACCAAGGACGAGGATCCAACCCTACACATGGAGAGGTACATAGAGATTTTGAAAACATCCCTCATAAGGAACGAGGGGTATTACCTGGTTTGGTTCTTCGAAACCTTACACGGTGAGGCTTACAATTGGTACCGGGACCATGATGAGGGACATTTTACCACGTCGTCCTAGTTGCAAGTAGCCTTCTTAAACCACTTTAGGCCGGAGGTTGGACAAAGTACAGCCTTGAGAGCACTGGAAGCGGTACGACAGCAAAGAGACGAGAAAATGGCTAACTACATCAGGAGGTTTGATTTGGTCTGCATGCGTTATGTAGGAGGATTGTTGAATGGCGATACGTTAAAGCAATTCTTCATTGAAGGATTTGCTAATCGATCTACAATCAAGGGAGTATTAGAGAAAAACCCAGCCACTTTGGAGGAAGCCAAAATAGCGGCGCACGTTGTAGATTTAATCGAGAGAAGTTATGAAAGGTATTGGAGGAAGGAAGATGAGTCTATCCCGGGATTTATTCCAATTAATCCCGTAAGCCAAGCAGTAGGACCAAGCACGTCAAGTACACCTCTGATAGTCGACAATGGTGCCCAATATTACAATGTCATGCCCACGGCCACCAGAGCTCCGGTACCCTTATTGGCGTTACCAGAGCCACAATTGGAGAGGAGAGTGGAGGACTTGGAGAAGAAAATACAGGCTGGACAAGAAGGTTTTCAAGACTCCATGATGAAGCAGATCCAAGCCTTGACTGAGCAGATGGCATTCATGGTAAAGAATCAAAATTCAAACACCCCACCTCCTCGGATAGAGTCTGGTAACCATAACTCGGGGGTTTGGTGCACTACTTGTGGCCAAAATAGACATTCATCTCTTCAGTGCCGAGTAAGGCCTCAAGGTAATCCAAATCCTCAACCATACCAGCCAACACAGGGCTATGGAAGAGATAGAGGACCTCAGCAGTGGCAAGGAGGTTATCAATGTGGTCCTCAAGGATATGGTAGAAGTGTCAAGCCTCGGAAGAAGTACCATGAGCTTTGCAAGAGATGGCATGAGTCGGGTCAGTGTTGGGATGATGGCCAACCACGGCCGTGTGGCAATTGTGGTGGCAATCACCCTACCCATGAATGTAGACAACCTGATAAGGTAATTCAACTACCACCACCAATAACAAATCCTTATGAGAACGCGCGGAATAACATGAGAGATCAGAGACGACCTCATGGTGATGATCAGAGAGGCCTAAAACCTCCTAATTTCTACTACAACTATGAGGATTTCAGACAAAACCATCAACCTCCGGAAGGGTTACAAACCCGCCAAGGTTATATCCCAGTTGCCCAAAATCAACAAGGCGGCTATCGAAACTATGCAAACCAGAAACAAGGTCCATCTTCTAACCAAGATGTTAGAGTAGCAGAAGAGGTCTTATTGAAGGGTCCTGCGCCATCTCTAGCAAAGACCACAGTGGTGATTGAAGAACATGAAGCACCTTCTAATTTAGTGACCCACGAATTGAAGAAAAATGGAGGCGGTGGCCATGAGAATGCTACTTTGGCTATGATTACCCGAGGGCAAGCTCATAGGCAATCACCAATCGATGAAGAAGACTTAGATAGTAGTGAGTCTGAAGAGTTGTTGGATTTAGTAGCTCTTGAGGCAGCTGCAAAGGAGGTGGCAAGAATTACAAGGGAGGTAGGCACCGCAGTAGGTGATGAAAGGTCATCTGAAGGCTCTGATCCAGGTAAAGGGTTAGAACTGGGTGAATGGGAGGGTTCAGATATTCCAGAGGAGGAGTTTGGAGGGTTGGGTCGTACGACGCCAACCTCTTACCAGAAGTATGATCTCTGGAGGGACTTGCGGAGGATAAAGGCTGACATCTCAATTGCTCAACTATTGGAGATATCTCCTTTGATGAGGAAGAGTTTCAAAGAAGGATTGCCTAGGGCGAAGAGGAAGAAGAAGACTCAGAAGAGGACAGTGGCTAGGGTACAAGCATCTATTAGGCCAGTGGATGTGAAGGCAGTGGAGATCGAGGTCACTATCGTGGACAAGGTGGTTCCGAATGTGCTCATTGATGGAGGTAGTGGGCTTAACATCATGCCACTTTATACCATGGAGAAGTTGGGGTTGAATTTAACCGAACCTTCACCATTTGTATTAAACCTGGCAGATCAGAGTCCTGCTAGGCCTTTAGGCCAGATCACGAACTGTAAAATCTCTACGGGAGGAGAGGATTACTTAGTGACCTTCCATGTTATCAGGATGCACACTTCCAAAGAATCTTTTCCACTTCTCTTAGGTCGTCCGTGGTTGAGGATGGCCAATGCCACCATCATGTGGGGTGGTGATAAGCCCTCCATAGTTTACGGTCCATATGAAAACCCCACTAAAGTTAGAATCAAGCCTTTGATAGGACTCGAGGTGGTTGACACCATATCTATTGGAGAAGGCACACCATTAAAATCCGTGGATGGGATGACGTTTGAAGCTAAGGTTCAAACCTTGAAGTGTCTTGGTCCAAATCTCTACCATTGGTCAAACAATGGAGAGTATGTCAAGTGGCTCCAAGACAACCTTGATTCTTCATCAGAATTGACGGCAGGATTGAATTTCATTGGAATGGAGTTGGACGATGGTTTGACACTTTTAATTGAGGTAGATGTCCATTTGATTGGAATAGAGGATGTTGAAGGAGTAGAGGTTTTAGAGGAAATTGAGCATTTGGGAGGATCATTGAAATTTAAGACTAGTTCTTCGGGAATGACGGTTGGAGAAGACGTTTTCAATTATCCCAATGTGCCTTCGGATTGGTATCGAGATAACAATGAGCAATCTCACGTTGCTAAGGAAGACTGGAAGTTTGTGACAGTGGAGTTTGAAGGAAAAGAATCAAGACAAATGAAGATGGGAAGCCAACTAGAGGATGAAGAGATCAAGGCCTACTGTGAGTTGGTAAGAGAGTATCGAGAGGTCTTTGCATGGTCTTACAAGGAGTTAAAGGGGATTCGTCCTGAGATTGTAGAACATCGAATTCCCTTGATGATCGGTGCAGTGCCGATCAGGCAAAAGGAGAGGAGAATGAATCCTCAGCTTCAATTGATTGTGAAAGAGGAACTGGAGAAATTACTCCAAGCAGGTTTTATTAAACCTGTTGAGATCACAGATTGGGTTTCTCCCATGGTGCTTGTAAAGAAGAAGAATGGTAAACTTAGGGTGTGTGTGGATTATAGGAAGTTGAATTTTTGCACCCAAAAAGACCACTTTCCCTTGCCATTAATCACTAGCATCTTGGAAGAAGTGGCAGGTCACGATTTATACACATTTATGGATGGATATTCTGGATACAACCAAGTATCTATTGCACCTAAAGATCGACACAAGACTGTATTTACAACACCTTGGGGGATGTTTGTGTGGCATGTGATGCCATTTGAATTATGTAACGCCCCTGCTACTTTCTAACGTCTGGTGATGTCTATCTTCTCAGACTTGTTATACAAATCAATGACCGTGTTCATTGATGATTTTAGCATCCAATCTGATGCAGATTCTCACATTCATTTGGTGAAAGAAAGCTTGGAGAGGTGCAAGAAAGCTCAAATGGCCCTGAATCTAGAAAAAACCTATCTTGCCTTGACTAGAGGCATTTTGTTAGGATATATGGTTAGTAAGAGGGGTCGTGAGCCCGAGCCAGAAAAGGTGAAGGTAATTCAGAATTTATCACCTCCTACCAGTGTGAAGGAAGTGCAACGTGTATTGGGACACACCGGTTGGTATAGGGAGTTGATTGAAGATTACGCCACTATTATCCTTCCCATCACTAGTCTTCAGAAGAAAGGCACCAAATTTATATGGACTCAGGCTTGTAATGATGCTTTCGAGGTTCTCAAGAAGGAATTGTTTTCTTATTCAATATTGAGGCCCCCGAGGTGGGACTTGCCTTTCCACATCTATTGTGATGCAAGTGCGGTGGCGGTTGGCAGCATTCTATGCTAACTTGTAGAAGGCCCAAGCAAGGGCAAGGATCATCCAATTGCCTACGCTAGTAGGTAATTAAATCTTGCAGAGAAAAATTATTCCACCACTGAGAGGGAATGTCTAGCCATGGTATTCTCAGCTAAGAAGTTTAGACATTATCTGTTGAGCAACAAAGTGGTTTTTTATGTGGATCACATGGCCATCAAGTATTTGGTTAACAAATCTGAGCTGAGCGGTTGGCTAGCTAGGTGGGTCTTATTGCTACAAGAGTTTGATTACATTGTGGAATACAAACCTGGATCCGTACACAAACAAGCAGATCACATGTCGAGATTGCCTGGAGGAATGGAGACCCACCCGATTGATGATAGATTGATAGACAAGAGTCTTTTCTCGGTGACAGCTAGACCAGCATGGTATTCTAGGATTATTGTGTTCTTAACTACTCAACAATTGCCAGTGGATTTATCCAAGGACGAGAGGCGGAAGATTCGGGTCAATAGTCGTCATTTTGTGGTGTTAGGAAACTGGTTGTATCGATGTGGATTGGATGGAGTGTTAAGACGTTGTGTGATGGAAGATGAGGTTCCTTCCATTTTATCAGCTTGTCATGACAGTGCGTGTGGCGGACATTTTTCTGGCCAATTGACTGGTAAGAAAATTCTTAGGGCTGGTTATTACTGGCCAACACTCTTCAAGGACGCTCATACCTATGTGAGGCGTTGTGATGCATGTCAGAGATTTGCTAGGAATGACCTTCACATGCAGTTGCCGCTTCACATTTCCCTACCATTGGTGCCATTTGAGAAGTGGGGCATCGATTACGTGGGAGAGATTCATCCTCATTCATCTCGAGGAATGGCATATATTGTAGTAGCCACTGAATATCTCACTAAGTGGGCTGAAGCCAAGGTTGTGAAGACAAATGATGCCAAGAATGCTGCAATCTTTCTCTTTGAGAATGTGATTACTAGATTTGGAGTCCCGAAGATCCTTGTGAGTGATCAAGGTACTCATTTCCTCAACGAGGTGATTGAATCCATGACTGAGCGATTCCAGATTGATCACCGGAAGACTACACCCTATCACCCTCAAACCAATGGTCAGACAGAGCGAGTCAACCAAACACTTGGTACTATATTAAGAAAAACTGTTAGAGACTCCAAGCGTGATTGGGATGTGAAATTGCCAGCCGCCTTATGGGCATATAGAACAACATTCAAGGTCACCACGCAGGCTATGCCATTCTCTCTAGTCTATGGACTGGAAGCAGTTTTACCAATTCAGTTTGAGGTTCCATCCCTTTGGATTGCAGTAGATTCCAGATTGACTGACAGACAATCTTTAAAGACAAGGTTGTACGAGCTCGAGGCGTTGGATGAGAGCAAAAGACAAGGGGCTCAACACATTGAGGCCATCCAGAGGCGGCGCAAGGTCGTGTTTGATAAACGGAACAAGACTCGGGTCTTGTAACTTGGTATGCTAGTATTGTTACAAGATGCTCGCAAGATCGACTTTCCAAGCAAGTTTGATGCCATATGGTTGGATCCTTATCTTGTCAAGGAGGTGTTTTTAAACAACTCCGTGCAATTGGAGACCTTGAATGGTCAATTTTTTCCCACACGAACATCAGGTAGCAGGTGTAAAGAATATAAGACATGAGGGAGCCCAATTTTGGGCAAAAGCTCCACCTTTCTATCTTATGATAAGGCGATAGTATGAACTGGCATGGTGAAAATACTTTAAAGGATAAAAATTGGCAAGTACAAGCTGGATTCGTCCCCTGATGGTCCCCAATTATGTGAGCCCAAAAGTTGGTTCACATTGTTGGTTAAACTAAAAAAATCTAAAAAAAAATAAGAATTTTGATTATGTTTTGTTATAATAAGTTAGTTATAGACATTAATGTTAGTAGCTTATTGATGATTAGTAGTGGAAAGAAAAATCAAGAGAGAAGGGAGTGGAAGAAAGATAAGAAAAAGAGCCAAAAAAAAAAAAAAAAAACAAAACAAAACAAAACAAAACAAAAAGGCCAAGAAGAAAGAAAGAAGAAGATGAAGAGGGACAAGGAGAAGAAGAAGAAAAAGGAGAAGAAAATAATTAGAAGTAAATTTATTGTGATGGGTTTGTCAAATTGTTGGTTCTTAATGATCTAGAACTTAGATTTGGGTGTATGAATAGTCAAACTTGATGTTTAAATATGTTTTAAAGACATTGGTGGAGTTAGTTTTGTCAAAAAACGCTTCGAATTGGGGATTTTGGGCATGTCCAGTACTAAAATCGGGTATAGGACTTAGGGTTAATGTGGGCCCTTGATCTTGATTAGGGTTGGTGGATTCGGATGGTGGAGATGTGGCCGCCACCCTTTGATCTCTTCCTACTTGGATAAGAAGGTGGGGGTGGCCACATTCGCTCTCTCTCTCTCTTTTTTTTTTTGGGGGGCGAAGCCATGCCAAATTGCATCCCCACGTACCCTTGTTTCTATAGAGCTGCAATTGCGCAGCTGTAGTGTATTAGTTATCTGGAAATAGAACGTCAAACTTTACCAATAGTTAGATCTTGTCGTTAGCTTCCTCGGGACAGTAGGCACGCTTTGTTTGGAGAGAAAACAAGAAAGTTGTGGTGGTTTTAGTGACAAGGAGGTCAGCTGCCGGCCAGATCTGGAGGTCCGACTTTGGAAGGCGAGTGTTGGCGGACAGTATTGAATTTGGAGCTGAAACTTTTGAAGGAGATGGTTCTTGTTGTCAGCTTTGCAAGGACTATTTGCGCGCTTAGATTGAGTAAAGGCCAAGGAAGTTATGGTGGTTGGAGTGAAGAGTCGGCCGTGGTGAAGATGTAGCACTCCGCCAACTCAAGCTACTTTGGAAGGTCATATCTTGGAATTCACTCAAGATTTTCAAGAAAAAATTGTTGGAGGTGATGCGGCTTCAATTCTAGTTTCTGGAATGCTAAAACATATGCATTGCACAACTGGAATGGAGCAAGGGCAAGGGTTTTTGTGGCCAGGGGTGCTCTGACTAGGCCGAGAAAGTCAGGCAACTTTGAGGCAAGATTTCTCTTAGCTTAATTGTTGTTTTGCATTGAATTTTGTTGGAGGACAAGCGCTTGTAAGTCTACTTTCTAAAATAGCAAAGCTTGTTATAAACAAGTTAGTGATGCAACCATTGTAGTGGAATTCGTGCAAGGGGGTGGCTACCATGACTTGGAAGGTGGCGACTTCCAATTTTCTTTAATTTTTAGGATGAATCTTGGATGAATTAGGTCAATTGCACGAATTATCAGTTGGATGATAAGTTGACTTATGGTTGGATGAATGAATCTTTAGATGAAAATTGGATGAATAAACTTTGAATGAATGAATGTTATAGGATGAATGAGATTTAAGGGATGGATGATTGATGAAGGGAAATTTAGGATGAATGAACTTAGGGTTTCTAGATGAATTTAGGGTTTCTGGATGAACTTAGGGTTTTTGGATGAATTTAGGGTTTCTAGATGAACTTAGGATTTATGGATGAACTTAGGATTTATGGATGAACTTAGGATTTATGAATGAACTTAGGGTTTATAAAAATTGTGTGTGAGTGAAGTTAATCCACTTGACTACTAAACGCAATTAAGGGTGGAGGAATTTAGCTCACAATCATCATATCCATGCATAATTCCACCACTTCTTACATCATAATGTTATTAATTTATACAATCTTTATGATTATAACCTTTAACAGATCCATAATCTATTTTTTGTAAAAGTTCAACCTTAAATTCTTCATCATAATCCAAAGTATTAGGCAAAACATCCTCACCTCCTTCAAATGTAGAAAATGTCTTTATCACCAAGAAATATTCCATTCAAATTGCCATCACCAACTTGCACAAATTTACTCAATGTAGAATAGCCATAGCTTTCAACCTTATTGTCATTAATTTTTAAATCCTTGAACTCTATATTGTCTTCAAAATTTTGGATACCTTGATTTTTTTTAATAATAGTTTGAAAAAAGTATTTTTTCTCTCCTTCACCATCCTTGGTATAAGATCCAATTTCTTTCATGTGCACAGAATTGGCTTCTCCATTAAAATCCCCTACTTACTCTTCCATTTCTATTTTTTTAAGATTAGTTCCTTGTATTGATAAAGATAACATAGAAGCCAAAGTAGAAGATTTCTTAGGCCATATTGCAACTCCTTTAGATTTTGTTTTTTATTGCTTTGCTAAAACAACCACTACTTCCTTCAACTTCTCTCAATTATTGGTACAATCTCTCTCTGTAGACTCATCTAGAAGAAGCATGAAAAGATCGTCTTTCAAAGCATCATCAAGACCATTTAAAAATAACTCTACCTTTAAAGCACCCAATGATCGTCTCTCTAAAGATGAGAGTTGATAAAATCTCCTATCAAATTCTTCCAAGAATTCATAAAGATCCATATGCTTGCTTGGTTGCAACTCTATTTAATCCAAAAACTTTCGCTTGGTAATCCTATCCTCATCTCCATGAATAAATTCTTCCTTCAAAAGTTCTTGGAATTTTGACCATGTTTCTACACCCTCTCCAAGCAATCTCTCTATTTTTTTATGAAATCTAGGTTCAATAGCCAAATGGAAGCTTGAGATCATCTTTGCCTCAGGGATTTGATATGTTTCTATTTCAAATGTATAAACTTGTAAAAACTTAGTGATGTTGTATCCTTCAAATCTCTCAAATTTATAAATGACTCCTCACAATACCCTTGTGATATCTTTTTCAATTACTTACATTCTTTGTTGCTCCTCTATGAATATACAAAAAACCTTAAAAAGCTCACTAATATTTGATCCATCCAAAATATTCGACCTATCCAAAGTTTTTAATGATATATCTTCTATTTTGTTCCACAATGATCAAAAATGTTCCTTGAAATAATCCAATAAATACCTTATGATACTTCAAAATGCTCCAACATATATATAAAGTCTTATAGTATTCTATGATAATCTAAATATTGCCATTGTATTTTAAGATAGTCTTCAAAGCTCCAAGAATTCAAAAGCTCTAATTCACCCACTATCCAAAGCTCTTCTTTCAACTCTCTTGTCTTTTTTCTTTCCATAGTTCAAATAATCCAAGATAATCAAATATCTTCCACCTCAAGCTTTTTATGTCGGATTCACCAAATATGTCATAATATGTGAAGTCTCGCTTAAAAATGCTCCAAGCACTTGGCTGTGGAAGGTAGAATGGAAATTACAACAACAAAATCCTAATTCTAATAGAACACTAACAATGCTAAACAAGTTTAATCAAATTTAGAAAAACCTCAAAGGAATTCTAAAGAAATAATAAAAAATCTTAAAAAAATATTAGAATGATTACAAATATATCTCAAATACATCTCAATTCAATCTTTATTTAATCGTAGTTGAAATCTTACTTCTTTCAAACTTTAGGCCAAAAACTAACTAAATCTTAAATCCTAAATCAAATCCTAATCAAATCCTAACCAAATCTTAAATCCCAACCAAACCCTAAATCCTAAATCAAACTCTAATCCAAAATCAAATCCTAATTAAATTCTAATCCTAATCCTAAATCCTAAACCTAAGTTTGATTAGGATTTAATTTAGGATTTGATTGGAATTATTTATGGTCCTACAAAATAAGTAGAAGTCACCTTTCTAAAAGGAAGCATTGGTACCTTTTAGTTTTACTATCTTTTTGACTATTAACTATATTTCTAGGATAATTTGCTCTAATACTTTGAACTAAGATCTCCTACATTATAATAATTTCTACACTCTTTCACCTATTAGTCATGGTACATCATGACACCCCATGCAATTTTCTTCATATCTCACAAAATATAAGCTCAAATGCCACGAAATTTATATATATAGCTTTTTAACACAAAACATTATATTTTCCAAAAAGTTTGAGCCAAAAATTCGTCCAAAAACTTAAGTTATGGCTCCAACCATAACTATAAACAAAACTACTCACTTACTGCCTTTCATTTGGAAGCACTACCTTCAACTCCTTATAATTCCTTCATATGAATTCCAAAAGCAATAATTCTTTCATGAAAGATATAGACCTTAAAATCGTCATTCCAACCACACCTTTTGATCTTCAAAAACTATTGTACAATTCTTCATATCTTCAAAAGAATAAAAATATATCTTAAATTAATACCTTAACTTCAAATGGCTATAACTTCTTCACTTTAATTCCAAATCCTCTAGTTTTTGTACTCAAATTGTAGTCCAAATCCCAGACTTTATAACCATAGCTTTTAATTTCCTAATGATTCCTTTGAAGTTACCGAAATCCTTGTTATGGTCGCATGCAGCCTCCTCAAAGTCCATTGGACATGGTATTCAACCAATAGGGATGAAGTTCTCCATTCCTTGCCTTCTTCTAACTATGCCTTGCTTTCATCCCTCCTAATTAGTCTCCTATTAGTTTAGATTTTCATCCTTAGATTTCCACCTTCTTCCAAGGCTTCATTCTAAACATTTAAGTCATATATATATTTGCCATAATCAAAACAAGTAAAAAAAAAAAAAAAAAAAAAAAAAAAAAAAAATCTTATACAAACTCTTCTTAATTTAATCTACTAAATATTCTAACTCAGATTTAAATTTATTAACATATGATATGTTTTAATTAATTTTTACATACTATAAGTATTTATAGTATGATATCATGTGATTGAAATCTTTTACAAATAAAGATCTTATCCTCTCTTTAGAATCCTCTCCTTATTTTATGATAGATATGCATTTAGGATGTAATAATCACAAAGCCTCTTCTTTGATAGATTTAAGAGCCTTAGTTTGTTTTTTAGATGAAGAATTTGTTAAAAGCCATAGAATACCGTTAGTACAGAAAAACTGAACATGTATATGTAGAAGTCATAGATGGTTGTCCATTATTTTTTGGAGATATTACTCATAAAATACTTCCTATAGATGTTGCAAAAAATGGTCATAATAGTTGTGTAATTTTTAATATAATTAGATCTCCCTCTAATTTAATTATTTTAGATTTATCATGGTTAAAAAAGTATAATCCTCTGATAGATTCAGTTTCTTATAAACTTATCTTTTTTTAGAATACTATTAAGAATTTTATAAAAATCCATGAGTCTAATTGTAGCCAAATCCATACTCATAAGTGCAAAAGCTTTCTTCCATGCTGCAAAAAAAAAAATACTTTTTGTTATTTATGCCACATCTATTTTTAATAATAGAAAGTCTTCAAGTGGCATTCCAAGTCAATATCAAGATTTTTAAGATGTTTTTGAAAAGAAGAATGTAGATATTTTTTTAAAGTATTGTCTATATGATTGCTCAATTGACCATAAAGAAGGGAGTCAAATACCATTTGGTCCAATTTACATTTTATCACAAAATAAGTTGGCTCAATTTAAGAAATACATTGAGAAGAACTTGGCTAAAAATTTCATATATCATTTGAAATCTCTTGTTGGGCCCCTATCTTATTTGTGAAGAAAAAAGATAGATTATTACAAATATGCATAGATTATCAATGAATAAAGAAGATTATCATCAAGAATAGATATCCTTTATCTTTGATATCTAGACTTTTTGATCAATTAAATTAAGCTAAGATCTATACAAAAATAGATCTACAAGGAGCATACAACTTAGTTTGTATTAAAAAAAGAGATAAATAGAAGACTACATTTTGAATAAGGTATAGATATTTTGAATATAATGTCATGGCTTTTGGAGTCACGAATGTACTAGCTACTTTTTAATATTTTATAAATGATATTTTTTATAAATTTTAACATGATTTTATTGTCTATTACTTAAAAAATATTTGAATCTATTCTAAAAATATAAAAGAGCATGAAATTCATGTTTGTCATGTATTACAAAAATTTAAAAATGTGAGATTGTATGCCAAGTTGAAAAAATTTGTATTCTAAACTACTAAAATTGACTTCTTAAGATATATCATTTTCAATGAAGGACTTATGATGGATTCAAAGAAGATTCAAATTATTATAGATTAGAAGATTTCAAAAATAATAAAAGATGTACAATGCTTTTTGAGCTTTACTAATAATTATTCGACCTTCATCAAGAATTTTTCTCAAATTGTAGCTTCTTTTATACATCTTGCATGCAAAGACAAACTTAATTAGAACAAAGAAGCTGAAGTATCTTTTAAAGCCTTGAAGTCGACATTTATTTATTCACCAATTTTATATCGCATCAACTTTTTGAAGGTACTTTTTATAGAAATAAATGCATCAAATTTTCCTATGGATGTTATTTTGTTACAAATAAGAGAAGATGATAAGCTCCACCTAGTAGCTTTTCATTCCAAAAAATTCTCAGTGGACAAGATTAAGTATTAAATCTACAATAAAGAATTTCTTGCAATAGTGGATTCTTTTTAAGTATGGCATCATTATCTAGAAGGTGCTTCCACTCTAGTCATTGTATATACACATTACAAGAATTTCAAGTATTTCATATCAGCACATATTTAGAATCATTGCGAAGCTTCTTGGAGCATGTTGTTATCAAGATTTGAGTTCAATATCACTCATCAATCAAAAAAACAACAAAGTTTATCAAATGAGCTTTCTACACATTCTCATCTTGTATTTAAAGAAGGAGATGCAGCTTTTGATTAACAAAGAATAATTTTATTAAAGCTAAAATAATTTCATCTTCAAGCAGTGAAATCAATATTGACTATTGATTCAATTTTTTTCAAACAAATTCAATCAAGTATGTCCTCTAATCTTTTTATTTATAATATCAAGAATACTTCTTCTAACTCTCGTAATACCTCCAAGTTTGAGTTCAAGAACAACCTACTTTATTTTGAAGGATGCTTATATGTTCCAAAAGGAGAAGCATGTTTACATATTCTTCAAGCATGTCACAACTTTCTAGTAGCATAATATTTTTGATACAATAAGACTTTGGAGCTCATATCTAAAGATTTTTGGTGGGTACAAATGTGGAAGCCTGTAAAAGACTTTGTTCAATCATGTAACATTTATTCTAGGTCAAAAACTCCTCATCATCAACTTTATGGACTTCTTCAGCCATTATCTATTCCAAAATAACCATGGACTTCTATTTCTATAGATTTTATTATGGATCTTCCAATTTCAGGTTTGTGTGATTTTTTATTTGTGATGATAGATCATTTTATCAAAATGGCACATTTTATACTATGAACAAAATCTATCATAGGTGAAGAAATTGCCAAATTATTCTTTGACAATATCTACTAATATCATCGATTGTTGAAAGATATTATATTAGATAGGCAGACTTAATTTATATCAAGATTTTAGAGAATCCTTTTTAATATTCTAAAGGTAGACATAAAGCTTTTTTTGACCTTTTAACTTTAAACTAATAGACAAATAGAGCACGTAAACTAAGTTTTAGAGCAATACTTAAGATATACTATCAATTATCAACAAGATAATTAGAGAACCCTCTTATCATTGATAAAGTTTGCTTATAATACTATGATACATTCTTCTATGTAACAAATATCTTTCTTTATTAATTATGGTTATCATCTATGATTGGATACTTTTGACTTTTTAAAAGTTGATAATCTTGCAGTAGAAGATTTTACAAATCATTTATTTAAGCTATATGCAACAATGAAGGTGCAATTAAAAGAAGCTTAAGAATGACAAAAGATCAACATAAATGCATATCAAAATAAATAACCACAATTCAATGTAGATGACAAGGTATAGTTACTTTATTATAATATCAAGACTATTTGTCCTTGTGATAAACTGCACTACTATAGATTTGAACCTTTTTCCTATTTGTAGACAAATCAATCCAATTGCTTATCGATTACATCTACTAGAGTGAGTAAAGATCTATTATGTCTTCTGTGTGTCTCTTCTTAAACTATATAAGATTACGAATATACTAAAAAAAAGACAAGCCCCACATCCTCTTATAGAAATAGACAATAATAAAAAGTTTGAAGTGGAAGAAGTTTTAGACTCTAGGCAACGCCAAAATAAATTGCAATATATTACCCATTAGTATACATACAATATTAATGAATGCATATGAGAGCCAATAAAAAATCTTGCAAATGCGACAAAGATAGTAGAGGCTTTTTATCAACAACATTGATCAAAATCAAGATAAAAGATAACAAACCTTTGTTGTAAATGAAACACAATTCAAGAAAGATTACATTCTATCTTCTATCTTTGTTTGTAGTTTTTGTATAATTATGGCATTAAAGAGATAGAAAACTAACAATCAATGAATTCAACTCAAGAGCTATCATTTGCTGACTTATTAGATAAAATATTACGATTATTACAATCTTCAAGACTATATATTAGCGATGAAGATCTTCAAAAATGACATTCTTTTTTGAATAAATGATAAGATACAATGCATTTGGTATCATGACTTGAAAAAAGATTCTTAATATTTGGTGATTTTATTAGAAATAAGCATGACTCATGATAGTATTATAAATATTTCTTTTTATGTAAGTTATAAAGGTTTCAACAATGATTAAATCATAAGGTGGTTTTTTTGCCATAGGATAGGACATTATTAATGGCTCAGAGGACTTGTCAACTATCTTCAAATGGAACAAAGATCAGAGTATGTAACAAATACAATTCATTATATTTTGGACTTCCTCAACATATGATCACTACTATTGTGATATATCATGGCTAATAGGTGAAAGAGTGTAGAAATTATTATATTATAGAAGATCTTAGTTTAAAATATTATAAAAAATTATCTTAAAAATATTGATAATAGTCAAAAAGATAATAAAATTAAAAAGTATTAATATTTTTTTTATAAAATAGACTTTTATTTACTTTATAGGAAAATAAATTTAAAAAATAGAATAAATTAGAAAATTAAATAATATAGGCATATATAAGAAGAAATTAAGAGTAGATTTTAGCAAAATTCATTTCAAGAAGTCAAAAAGGGATATCTGAAGAAGATCGTTTGTCAACCTAGGTCAAAACCAAACTCTAAGGTACAAAATTATACACCTATATCAACTTTAAGGATCTTTTGTAAATTAAAGAGTGGAATTTGAGAGTAAACTTGATAAGATTTTTATGAGCATTGGTTTTGTATGATTTGAATTTGTAATGACTTTGTAAGAGCTTGACAAAATGAAGATTGTTTTGAATGACTTGGATTTTTGTAAAATAAAATAGGATTGATATTTTCAAGATTTTTGTAACAAATCTATAGGTAAAATTTTGTAGATTAATGTTTATAGTTGTGCTTAATATGTATTATAAATTTTAGCTTGATCTAATAATTGAATCAAGAGTTATTAAGGTTAAAGTAGGTCGAGGTCCTAGAAAGTAGAATTTTAGGTCTACTGAGGATTTCTAAGATTTCTTGCAATCTATCAATTGGATTGGAATAAAAATTATGTATATAGATAGTAGACTTATTTTCTTATGTATATAAAAATTTTGAAATCAATTGAATGGTGCAAAAGAGAGATGTTAGTATTGAAAGATCAACATCAAGGTTGAAGAAGGTATTAAGAACCATATATAAAATAAGGATTCAAGACCAAAGAATGGAGTTAATTCAACATTAAAACAATAATTATATACAAGGTAAGAAGGTCATGGCTAAACCATAAGAAGTGAGTTGTCAAGATTGAAGAACCCCTCAGCCTTGACTCCTGTATATACTAGGTCCTAGGAAGCTTCTTAAGAAGTTTCTATGATGCTTGAAAACACAGTAAGCCTAAGATCCTTCTTCAGCAACTTCCTAAATCATCTAAAGCCTCTTAAAACCTTCTAAGACCTCCTATGACCTTCTAAAACTTTCTTAGAATCTATTGTAAGCTTTTAAAACCTTCTAGAATCTCTTAGAACCTCTTAGAATCTTGAAGAGCTTTCTTAGAATCTACTGATATTTTTTGGAACCTTTTAGAAGCTTCTTCAGTTGTATGTCTATGACATCACTTCTTCTTTTAGCTTCAAGGTCTCTCAGAAGCAATGTTATAGTAAGCTAATATATGTGCAAGAAGTTGAAGATCTATCGCATAGTGTCTACTATATATTCCAGTTATTTTTTGCGAGGTAGATGGTTCATAGGTCCTTGTAGCCATCGATAGTATCAGAAGCCTTCTACTTATGACCAAGCATGAACTTTGGTATCTTCATTATAGAATTGTTGTGCAAACATTCTTTTTGAACGTCCTTCATAGGCAAGTTCTACCTCAAACACAATTATTAGTGATCTATTACTAAGTATCCTTTGATGTCTTTGTAGTTGAGGTGATTTTTCATCTTGGGATTGTCTCTGCAAGCTACTTGGTTGAAATGTTATGATCAACAAGGCGTCTATCTCTTGACTATCCATATCATATATAGTAGAGAAGACCAAAAGAATATAAACAGACTATAGTTGTGAACTCAAACTATTGACTTATATAATTTTAAACACTTCATAATAATTGCTTCTTCAGAGGTTGCGTCCTCCTCTTTTTTATGAGGACAAGAACTAAGAATCTTCATGGTGAAGCCATCTTACTAAGCTACTATTCTTCATTTTGTCACTTTTGGTTTGGATGGATGTTATTGATGGAACCTTTGAACCATCATTCGTGCATTTATAAGGTTGTTAATTGGTTCCTATGTATAATTATTGATATCATATCTGCACCAATGAACCAGATATTCAAGCCCTCCATATCTTATCCTTGAATCTAATACCTCTTCTATCTCAAATTTAATATGATCATTGATTTCAACCATAGGAAGTGGTGGTTGTATTTGACCTAGTATATTCAATTCTTTATACCTTTCTAAAAGTGAAACATGAAAGATTAGATGAATCTTCATAGATGAAGGCAACTCCAAGTAATAAGTTACATAATTAATTTGTTTTTGAATCTAAAATTATCCTAGCATTTGGTAGTCTAACTTATCACATGGCCTGATTGTTTTTATATTGTGCCAATGAAGCCATATTTTGTCACCAACTTGGAATGGAGGAGGTTCTTTCTTTAATTCATCTACCAATAGCTTAAAATATTGTCATAATACATGAAGTCTTGCATGAGAATGCTCCGAGCACCTAGCTGTGGAAGGTAGAATGGAAATTGCAACAACAAAATCCTAATCCTAATAGAACATTAACTAAACTCTAATTAGACCATAACAATGTTAAACAAGCTTTAATCAAATTCAAAGAAACCTCAAAGAAATTACAAAGAAATAATAAAAAATCTTAAAGAAATATTAGATTGATTACAAATATATATCAAATACATCTCAATTCAATCTTAATTTAATCCTACTTAAAATTCTATTGGACTTCATTCAAACTTTAGGCCAAAAACTAATTAAATCTTAAATCCTAAGTAAATCCTAATAAAATCCTAAACCCTAAATCAAATCCTAATCAAATTCTAAATTCTAAATCAACTCCTAATTAAATTCTAATCCTAAATCAAATCCTAAATCCTAAACTGAACCCTAACCAAATCCTAAATCCTAAATTAAATTCTAATAAAATCTTAATCTTAAATCAAATCCTAATCAAATCCTAATCAAATCCTAAATCCTAAATCAAAATTCTAATCAAATCTTAAATCTTAACTAAATTCTAAATCCTTAATCAAATCCTAATCAAACTTTAAATCTTAAACCAAATCCTAAATCAAATCCTAATCCTAGAGTAAACCATAACCAAATCCTAACCAAATCCTAATCCTAAAACAAATCCTAACCAAATCCTAAATCCTAAACCAAACCCTAGTAATTCCTATAATAGATTTAAATCTCAATAACTAATGAATGAATCATTGATCTTAATTCAAAATTTTCATACTTCTTAATAATTAAGTTAAAAACAAGCACAAAAAAATTAAAAAGGATTGGAATTATCAAATAGACGATAACCTCAAAAACGTACTTAGGTATTGGCTGGCCTCCTTCTTTGACCTTGATGCCAATCTCCTAGAGCCAATATCTCTCTTTTTCACTGTTCAATTGATCTCAAAATTCTCATATGCATAGAAAAATAAGTCTACTTCTTTTATCTATAAATTTCACTCCAATCCAACTAGTAGATTACAAGAAAGCTTAAAAATCCTTTCTAGACCTAAAATTCTACTTTTTGTGACCTTGATCCACTTAAACCTCAATAATCTTCAATTTAACTATTAGATCAAGCTACAATTCACAACTATAACCCTTAATCTATAAAATTTCATCTATAGATCTGTTACAAAATTCTTGAAATTTTCCAAAACATCAATCTTATTTTATTTCACAAAATCCAAGTCATCCAAAAATAAACTTGACTTTGTAAAGTTCTTACAAAGTTATTAAAAATCCAAATCACACAAAACAATGTTCATAGAAACCTTATCTAGTTTGCTATCAGATTCCACTCTCCAATTTACAAAAGAACTCCAAAGTTACTACAGGTGCTTGATTTTATGCCTTGGGATCTGATTTTGACCCGAGTTAATAACTAATCCTCCTCGGGTATCAAATTTTGTCTTTTTGAGTTAATTTTTATTAAAATCAATTCCTAATTTCTTCCTATAAATACTAATATTCTTTATTTTTCTAATCTATTTTATTTTGCCTTATTTATGGTTCAACAAAGTCAATAGAAGGCCACTTTGTAAAATGTAATATTGGTACTTTTTAGTTTTACTACCCTTTTTACTATTAACTATATTTCTAAGATAATTTGCTCTAATACTTTGAACTAAGATCTCTTATATTATAATAATTTTTACACTCTTTCACTTATTAATTATATTACATCATGATAACATTGTTGAGCCCTTTTTAGGTGAGTCTTTATGGTTGCACAATGCTTTCTAGTAATCTATAGTAATGATAGACATTGTCAATAAAGAGTCTTGGCATCTCTTCACTAGTAATTGACTTTTTGTAAGATATAAAATGTGCCATCTTGATCAATCGATCATCAACTACAAAGATAATATCAAATGAGTTTAATGGTTGGAGACCTGTAATAAAATCAATAGAGATAGATGACCATGGTTGTCTTAGAATAGGAAAGGATTGAAGAAGTCTATATGATCAATGTCAAGAGTTCTTTGACCTTGAACAAGTATCACATGCTAATACAAATTCTTTAACATCCTTCTACATTTTAGGCCACCAAAAGTCTTTACACAAAAGTTCCAAGGTCTTGTTGAATCTGAAATGTCTGGCTACAAAGAAGCCATGGCATATTTGAAGAACACACACGCAAATTGGTCCTTCAAGAATAAACAAATTTTCTTTAAAGAACAAAAGGTTGTCTTCATACTTAAATTTAGAAGACTCTTCACAAAGGTTGTTGACAAGATACTTAATATTAAGAACAAAAAGGTCCATATTTGAGGCTTTACAAACTTGATCAAGAAATGATAAATCCACAGGCATTAATACATTGATTGCTTGAAGATGAAATTGCTCAGGTTTTAATAAGGTTTCCTATTATTGATCATATGTTGCCTCACTTTCTTTTGATTTAAGGTACAAATATCTTGATAATGCATATGATAACCCTTGTTGACTTCCAGATTGATATGTGATGCAAAAGTCAAATTATGATAAAGTTATATTGCAATGTGCTTGGCAACGATTTAATATTCACGCTAACATGAAGTATTCAAGATTCTTTTGATTTGTATATACTATCATCTAATGAAAAGAGCCTTTAAGAAAGTGGCACTATTTTCAGAAAGAATCTATGATAGCAAGTAGTTCTTTATGATGGATTTCATAATTAATTTTTGTCGCTAAGAATTTTCTAAAATAGAATGCAATTAGATAAAGTTTGCCATCTTCTCTATATTGTAAAAAAATTAATCTCAATGCAAAGTCTGAGGCATTGATCTCCATTAAATATGGCTTGTTGAAATCTCAATGTATCAAAATTGAAGCTGTTGTGAAAGCATCTTTTAAGCTTTGAAAAGCTTTCTCTACTTTGGGGCCCCAATCTAGTTTCTCCTTGCATGTCAATCACATAAGTTGAGCAGCAATCTTAGAGTAATTCTTAATAAAAATCTTATAGAAGTTTATAAATCTAAGAAAGCATTAGACATCATGTATAGTTTTTGGCTTTTTCAATCCGTGATTGCTTGTACCTTCTTTGGATCCATAAAAATTCCTTTGTTAGAAATAATATATCTGACAAATTCGACTTGAGGTACATGAAATATACACTTTCTCAGTTTTGCATATAGTCTAGTACTTCATAGCTATTCTAGCACAAGGTGGACATATTTTTCATGGTCTTTCAAATTCTTGGAAAAGATCAAAATATCATCCAAATAAATCACAACAAAGTCATTAAGATACTTGCAAAATATGTCATTTATTAAGTATTGGAATATGGCTGGAGTATTGGTAAGTTTAAAAGGTATGACATTGTGTTCAAAATGTCCATACCTGGTATGAAATACTATCTTCCATTCATCTCCCTCCTTAATATGTACCAAGTTAAATGCACCTTGTAGATCAATCTTTATAAAGATCTTTGCTTGACTAAGTTGATCAAGAAGTCTAAATATCAACAACAATGGATATTGATTCTTTATCACGATTTTATTAAGACTGCGATAACTAACACATATTTGTAAGGATCCATTTTTCTTCTTTACAAATAATATCTGAGCACCAATTAGTAACTTGGAATGTCAAATAAAATTCTTAGCCAAATTTTCGTAAAGTACTCTTTTAAAGTCATAAGCTCATTCTAGAATAAATTATAAATATGTCCAAACAATAGTTGAGTATCTTCTTAAAGGTCAATCACACAATCGTAAGGATGATGCTTTGGCAAGATATCTACATTTTTTTTTTCAAATATATCTATAAAATCTTTATATGCCTCTAGAAATATTGTTAGAGCAACCACACGTTTTGATTGTAGATTTGCATAGACAATAAATGTTGTACCTTGTTTGATTGCCCTCACAAATGCTCTAACTCTAATAAATAAATATTATTTAAGTTTTGGCTTGTAAGGTATTAAAAGCTTTTTCGTAGATCTAGAGGTTCTATGATCTACTAGAAGAAATTCTAACTTTTGTGATATCCAATCTATTTGTGGATTGTATTTTTCAAGCCATGACAGTCCTAAAATGATTGGATTTGATAGTCATCTAATGACATTGATACTATTTGGCTGCTATAGTTATTAAAGATTATTTCTGATGGAATTATTTCATGAGTGACGTCTCCAAAAGATAAAGGTCAACCATCTATTATTTCTACATGTACAACTTTGGATTTTTTGACTGTACAAATTTTGTATGATCTAGAAAATTCTTTGTCAATAAAACATGCAAACGCTCCCAAGTCAAGTAATGTATGACAATCTAGTTTTGTGACTCCTAATTGTACATGTATAGTAAAATAACAAAAATGGCTAGTAGAGAATATAGGACCTTTTTTGATTTGTCATAGTAAAGAATCCAGCTGCATAGTCCCTACTGTAGTGGGATGCCTTCATTTTTCTACAACGCTATTGATGATGTAGCCGCATCCCTCATTCAATATATATGCTGGTATTTCTTTGAACAATTATTAACCTTATGGCTACGTTTTTCACAATATAAGCATAGGCGAAGTTCCCTTCGATGCTTTTTTTCTTGTTCTAAAAGAGGTTTGAAGCAAACTACATCAATTTGCATATCTTTTGGTTCCAACTGCTCATTAGAATTGGGTCGTGAAGAAGCTATAGAATAATTGGTATATATATGTGGCATAATTAAAGAACATTTAACTTATCATTATTGAAATAAATAGTTATTCCACTTCATAGCTTGTCTAATGGCTTCATTGAGGGTTAGAAGATTTCACATAAACAATAATAAATCCTTGACATCGTCTCTTAATCCCTAATAAAATTGGCTCATCAATGCATCTTCTTTCCAATTTATATCACATGCTAATTGTTGGAAATCTGAGGCATACGTTAATGTAGAGTGGGTTCCTTGTCAAAGGCTTTGAATTTTAGTTGTTGAAGAACAAACCTTATGATATTCACCAAATGCTTTTACAAATATAGCTGTGAGTCATCAAATTGATTTATTTGTTATTTTAAGATAAAAATATGCATTTAAAATGCTTTAAATCATAATATATAGTGAATAGTATAGAAATCCTTTGAAAAATAGAAAATTAGAATGTTAGTGGTAGAGATGGAATCTTAGTAAGACTTGGAGGCAATTATCTTTGTTGATTTAGTATTTTATTCATTGTTGAGTATTAAGGATTATTTATTCAGACCAATATTTATATTGGACTTCTATCTATATGTACTATCTATAAAAACTATAAATGTTAGTAGTTAGAAGAAGCATGAGAAAGAACCTCATGTCATTTTACTTATTGATATAAATAATAGGATTTATAGTAGATTTAAATTCAAGTTTATTATTATCAAAAATTACAAAGATAGGAAAATATAGCTTTACATGGATATTAGCATTATAGAAATATTATAAGATTTTTCAAAATTTATTAAGAATTTATTTATAATTTTTTAGGAATTTTTAGAGCAATGTTTAAGATCTAAGTAAAAATAAGTTTTACCACTTCGGAAGCCATTATAAAAAAAGAGAGTAAGATTTGAAGGTCACACTAAGTTCCTAAGCTAATTGGGTATTTTTAAACTCCATGGTGAAGTCAAAAATACAAAAAAAAGGAGTTTTACTAGTAGAAAATAGGAGGACCAGCAACTAGTCTAGTCCTTGTAGGAAGGAAGGTGCACAAGTGCCATATGGATTGTAGCGGCTTGGGTATAGGTAGGAAGATAAGACTAAAGCCTCAAGGCCTCTTTAGACAACCGATATACACTACATGTGAGCCTTGGTGAGGCTCGAACCCTTAACCTATAAGCAAGTTACCCTTGAGGTAAAACATTTTCATTGAACTTTTATTTATTTACTTATTATTTTTAAACTTTCATAACTTACTCATAGGAACTCGGATTTATATTTTTCTTACATCATTGGAAAGCTTAAAAAATTAAATTTCTAAAAATATACTTTTTATTTTTATTTTTTACTTTTTACAAGATAAAAACTCCATAAACAAACTGTGACCAAGTTTTGAAGTGTGTATTTGCTTGTATATACTACTTTCACTTCTTTGTGTTGTTTCTTCTTTTGTTCTTGTTCATTGCATCTTCTACTTCACACTATCCATTACAAGAAACTTTTAATTGAAGCCATCTTGTAATTTATATAGAGGTGTAAAATTTACACTCACAACTGCCAAAAATACTTCAAAATTATGCAATAAAGGATAGTTGTTTTCAAATAATGAGGCAAGCTTGATCAAGCTTCTTAAGAAGTTTCTATGATGTATAAAAACACAATTAGCCTAAGATCTTTCTTCAACAACTTCTTGAATTATCTTAAGCTTCTTGGAACCTCCTAAGATCTCCTATGATCTTCTAGAACTTTCTTAGAATCTATTGGAATCTTCAAAAATCTTCTAGAACCTCCTAGAACCTTCAAAAGCCTTCTTAAAACCTATTTGTACTTTTTGGAACCTTTTGGAACCTTCTTTTGTTGTATGTCCATGACAGAAGGAGGTTAGCCAACATTTGAGCAGATTTTAGGATTTTTCTTCCATTTGATAAATGTAATTATCTTCAAAATTTGTTGAATTGGTTTTCAACTAAGAGATTAAGAGATATATAAACTTTTAAACAAGATCAATAGATTAATCAAAAGATACCAAGGTTTTAAATTATCTTAACATTTTATTTAGGATTTAGAATTTGATTAGGATTTGATTAGGATTTGATAAAGATTTGGTTTAGAATTAGGATTTGATTAAGATTTGGTTAGGATTTGATTTAGGATTTAAGTTTTAGAGTTTAATTGGAATTTTGTTAGGATTCAGGATTTTTTTAAGATCTAATTAGGATTTGGTTTAGGATCTAGGATTTAATTAGGATTTGGTTTAAGATTTAAAATTTAGGATTTGATTAGAATTTGATTAGAATTTGGAATTTATCTAGAATTTAATTAGGATTTGATTAGGATTTAGAATTTATTTAGGATTTGATTAGGGTTTGATTTAGAATTTAGGATTTAGTTAGTATTTGATTTAGGATTCAATTTAGAATCTAGAATTTATCTAAGATTTGAAATTTGTCTAGAATTTGGTTAGGGTTTGATTTAGAGTTTAGGATTTGTCTAGGATTTGGTTTAGATTTTAGGATTTAATTAAGATTTGACCTAAAGTTTGATTGAAGTTCATTAGGATTTTAACTAAGATTAAATTAGTATTTAATTGAATTTTTTTTAAAATATATTTGTAATTATTATAAGATTTCTTTAGGATTTCTTAAGGATTTTTTTAAGATTTATTGTAGATAATCTTTGAATTCCTTTAAGATTTTTTATTATTTCATTTGTAATTTCTTTCAAGTTCTTTTAAATTTGATTAAAGCTTGATTGGCATTATTATGATTTAATTAGAGTTTATTTAATATTCTATTAGATTTAGGATTTTTTTGTTGTAATTTCCATCCTATCTTTTACAGCCAAGTTCTCTATGCTTTCTTGAACAAGACTTCATATATCACAACATATTTTGTGAATCAGATATAAAAGCTTGAAGTGGAAGGTATTTAGAAATTATTCTTAGGTTATTTGAATTATAGAGAAAAAAAAAAAGAGAATTGGAGGGGCTATGGGTGGTGCTTCAATTGGAGCTACAAGTGGAGGTACTAGAGGAGGACAAGGTATGTATTTTGATCCCAATTCCACAAGCATATTTGAGGCTTTTGCCTTATTCATGCAACAACAACAAGTTAAAGAGCACTAAGAGGTATGACAAACAAAGCATCACAAGTAATTTTAGATAAGATTAATCAATTTGAAGGAAACGATATTACAAAGTATTTAAGATGTTATATAAAAGAAATGAAGTAGAAACATATTTTAAAAAGGGAGATGATTCAATTATTTGAACTAGCTACTACATCAAATATAAGAAATCATATAAGATCTATTATAGGATATTCTAGAGGTTCATGGAAAAAATTATTTCAAGCATTGAAGGATGAGTTTTTTTTAGAATATTGTGATTCGATTACAAAAAAATAATCTTTTGAATGAATTGAAAGGTTAAAGAAGGGTCTTCTTGAAACAAAATTATTAAGAGAGTTTGAAAAGTAATATTCTTCTTTATTGAAGAAGAAAAGGCAATTATTGGATCCAAATAAAGTAGAGCTTTTTCTTCAAGTGGCTAATGGAAAGTTATAAGACAAGTAAAAAAATCTTGCTTGAAGATAAGGAGAAGATGAAGGATTGACAACAAATTGGAAAGAAGTAGAAGAGGCAGTAGGGTTGTTAGCAAATATATATATATATATATATATATATATAGGATATATATTCAAAGACCATTACAAGCATCTAAAGTAAAAATATCTATTATCCATCCAACATCTTTGATTCAACCTTTCATAGCTACATCAAAGAAAGAAGAAATGGATATTAATGAAATCATATGCAAAATGAAAGATTTGCAAATAAAATTTGTAAAACTTGAAGAGAAGGATCAATCATCACAAGTATCAACAAGACAAAAATTAGGGCCAATCGAAGGTATAATGCATAGGTGCATGTGGTGTGATAGCACAAATTATTCAAGAAGGGAATGTGAGGATTTTACAAAGATGCTACATAAAGGAGTTTTTTTTTAAAAAAGATGGTATGATACACCTAAAAGAAAGTGGAGAAAAATTAGAGTCAAAACTTAGTAAAGGAAGAATGAAGGTATTTGTAGAAGATGCTTTTAAAGTGCATACAATCTCAAGCAATGAAGCATCAACGTATTGAGTGGAAGCAAATCCTAGTAAATATTTAAGTATAAATCTTGAGTTTCTAAGAAAATCTAGTTCTTTGTGGATAAAATCAATGACTTATGCTACAAAGAGAAAATTTATTAGATATGATTTAAAACATGTTGGTAATAACATTAGACAAACTACTAGGTGGAATGATCTAATAGATGGATTATTTATGTATGTTCATATTATAAGGAGTCAATATGAAGCATTAATAGAAGAAAAACAAAAAAGAGATGAAAATAATAAAGGGCCTTCAAAAAGAAGTAGAAGGGAAGGAAAAGCATGACAACAAAAGAATCCTAGATATGACAAGATAATAGAGAATATTTCTACAAAAGAAAGAGAAATTGGAAAGGAAAAAATAAAGGATCCTACTTATAAATTACAATCAAATATTGAAGCTCCTACAGATTTGAAGAAAGTATTGAAGGAGCAAATTTTAAGTCAAAAGATTGAATTTAAAATTGGTGAAATTCTAGGAATTATGAAGCGTGAGTTTCATGAAATTATTATTGATACAATAAAAAAAAATAACAATCTATACAAGACACTATGACATCAAATGCATAAGGAATAAGAGTAATGGAAAGCAATAAAAGTGAAGAAGATGAAATGCAAAATTTTAGAGATGTCTTGTGAGTAAAATTTATAGAAAGGAAAGATATCATTTAAGCTTCTAGTTATTATTCTTGAAATCATTCAGTAAAGGCTACTATAGATACTTTGATAAAATTAGAAAATTTAGAAGAAACAGTTATAGCATTGATTGATCATGGTTCTAAAATCAATCTGATGTCAAAAGAATTGTATAACAGGGAAAAATGGCCTATTGATATAGAACATGGGTGGATAATAAGAGTAGCAAAGAATTCAAAGGGAGATTTATATGGGGCTTATTTAAATATCAAGGTGATAATATGAGATGTTATTCATGAATAAATTTTTTTTTTGCAAGATATGTCTATATATCCTATTATATTAGAATAATTATATATTATTGCTATACAAATGAAAATAAAGGTAATGGATGATGATTCAGCCTGTACAAGAATATGAAGCCAAGATGGAATGAAAGTAATTCAATTTTTAACTATTTGTACTAACCATGAAAGAAATCATGATAAATTGAGTGAAAAGCAATTGTTAAATGAGAAATTTGAAGACCTTGAGGATTTTTACCGTTTACCATTGTAAGGTGAGATTGCAATGAGTTGGAGAGAGAAATATTCTTTCTTAGTTTAAAAGAAGAGATATTATCTATTAAACTTATTAAGATGACACAAGTTTGTATAATATCTTTTAAGACTATTAATAAGATGAAAATGATGGCAAAATATTATATTAAAAATATTCAGAAAAACTTGAAAAAAATAGAGAATTGGTTGAAAATAAATTTATTTTAGGAGCATTTGAAGAAGTAGGTTTTGTAGATGCTGTGAAGAAATTAAATTATTTATTATAATATAGATTATAAAAAGAAAATAGAATTTGTTGTTCTCGTTGTGTTCAAGCTTCAATATACCAAAGTAATTGAACTAATAGAGGTGGGTTCAAACATGGAAAAAGACTAGTTATATGAATTGGATCTATTAGTGTCACAATTGACTGTACTCTGGTTATCTGAAATCAATTATCAAACTAAAAAATAACAAGGCTTACTACTTCCTTCTTAATTCAATCCATAATCCATTCTACAACTATCAATTCAACAATACTTCTATATTTTTATCCATTCATCTCCCACTTCTTCACTTTTTGGTTTATATATATTTAATTACTGATCTCCAGCTTACCTATTGTATTCAGTTTCTCAATTCATTACACAAAATTTAATATTCTAGCTTACGACTATCACAATCTAGTCCCTTGACTTACGACTCTCAGAGTCTGGCTCCTTGGCTTACGACTCTCATAGTCTGGCCTTTGGCTTATGACTCTCACAAACTGACACTTTGCTTACGACTTTTACAATCTGGCACTTCGATCTCTCTTTCTTCAACCTCTTTATTCTACCAAAAAGATGATCCATCGGCCTGCAGATTCCAAAGGTTATGACCCTTTGAATTCTTAACCATTTATTCCACTAACAACCTACTGTTACCAACTAAACTACCTAACCATCAGTCTAATTTTCAAAGTTATCAATAACCAATCAGTAACTTACTACAAAGTTTATTTGCCTATTCTACAGAATTATTAATATGTATTCTAAAGAATTTTATGATAAAATTTAAGGATTTATAGAAAATTTAAGTCGCCAAGAAATACATGTTGAAATTAAATATAAATCAATAGCAAAAAAGGTCAAATTAGTGGCTTTGCTACTGCCATCAGATTATAAAGTAAGGATAAGCAAAACATCTACAAAATAAAATTTAAGGGATCCAAAGAAGATAGAGTATAAATTTATAGATGCTACATTAAATGGATTAAATATTGGATGTCATAGATTTTTAACAAGATGTAAAGAAAAATATTTTAGAAATATGCTTTCATATCATAGAAAGGCTTTTGCATATTAAGCACATGTAATTGGGTGTATTGATCTAAGTATTGTAGTATCCATGGTTATTTTTACTGTTCCTTATGAACCATGGAATTTGCAATCAATTTCAGTACAAAGAGAATATTTATCAAAGTGATTAGATTTATTTAATAAAAAGATTAAAATAGAAATTTTGAAACCATCTATAGCACCTTATTTTAATTGATGGTTTACAGTATCAAAGCAAAATGGAACAATGAGATTTATATAAGACATGCAACTTATGAATAAAGTGATTATTAGAAATATGGATTCAAGTCCAATTGTGGATGATTTTGTAGAAGTATTTGCTGGAAGAGTAATCTATTTAATAAGTGATTTTTATTTAAAATATAATCAATTTTAATTTACAATATAAAGTAGAGATTTGACAACTATGAAGATATTATTAGGATTGGTCAAAATGTGTACATTACTACAATGAGGTACAAATTTTATAGTGCACATGATGAATGGATTGAATAAGATATTAAGAGATTTTATTCTAAGAATAACAATGCCTTTCTTAGATGATATACTAATTAAAGAATGTGAAAAAGAAAGAAAAGATGAAACTTTAGATTCAAAGAGATGTAGGAAGTTTATAGCAGATTATGTTGATGATTGTGAAAAGATTTTAAAAAAGTTAGAAGAAATTTATTTAACCTTATTGGGGGCAAAATCAATATTTGGAATAAAAGAAGTTTTGGTAGTAGGACATGTATAGGTCATATGGACGCAAGCCAAATATGAAAAAGATTGATATTGTTAAAAAGATGAAAGAATGTACAAATACAATGGAAGTGAGAAAAATTTTAGGAGCATGTATTTTCTATCATATATAGATATCTCATTTTGTACATATAAAAAATCCATTGTATGAATTGTTAAGAAAGAATCAAAAGTTTCAATGAAAAGAAGAACAAAGAAAAGCTATGGAAAAATTAAAAGAACTTCTTTCATCACCTCAAACTTTGAAGAAAGTAAATTATGAAGGTCGAAGGCTAGTAGTATTAACAATTGATGCAAGTATAATTAGAATAGATTGGACAATCAGAAAAGAATATAAACAAGAAAAAATATATATAGTAAGATTTGGAGCAAAGGTTTTGAATACTACACAAAGAGCATATGCACAAATCAAAAGAGAATTATAGGATGTAGTAATAGCTATAAAAAATAAAAAAAGAATACTTAATTGGAGCATTAATAGTAATAGAAATAGATTGTCTATCTTTATTGGGCATGATTACAAGTTGTTCAACTCCTAATATTGCTATGTTAAGGTAGATAGTATGTATCAAATCTATGAATTCAAAATTTAAACACATTGCAGGGAAAGAAATTTTAGTTGTAGATATGTTATCAAGAGCAAGGTATTATGATGAAAAAGAGATGATTGATTTGGATGATGATGTGGGTACAAAATTTTATACTAATGTATTATCAAAGCAAGAAGATATATGTTTGAATATACTATTGAAAATATTTTTAAGAGATTTATATGAACATGAATGGAAAGATGTTGAGAAGAATTTGAGTACATTAAAGTAATAAGAAGGTTAGATGGATCCAAAATTTAAGAAAATCCGTTAGAAATCTAATAGATAATTTTTACATGATGGATATTTATGGAAGCATCCAAAGAGGAGAGGAAAAGTACTACAAAGGATGATATGTGGTTTAGAAGATTAACAAAAGATTATTAAAGAATTTTATGAAAGTTTATGGATATGGCATCGAGGTATTTGGATAATATTTAGTAAGTTGAGAGAAAAATATTGGTGGAAGAATAAGTACAAAGACATAGCAAATTTTGTAGGATCTTGTGAGACTTGCCAAGTATATTCAAATATTTAGCATTGAGATGGATTATATCCAACATATCCTTTGACTTTACATTATAAATAGGTGGTTGATTTAGTGACAATGCTTATGGAACTTAGACAAATGAAGTATTTGATACTTGCAAGAAAAGATTTATCAAATATAGTTGAAGGATAAGTATTAAGGACAAAAAATACTAAAGATTTAAGCTAATTTTTATTAGAAGATGTTATTTATTGCTATGGTTGTATTGAAAAAATTATAGCACATAGAAGTGAATTAGATGCAAAAGAAGCATAAGAATTCTTTAGTAGAATAGGGATTAAATTTTTTTTAACAATAGTATATAATCTAGAAGATAATCATAAGAGTAAGCATGGACATTTACCTATTATTAAGGCATTAATAAAAGCATGCAATGGCAAAGCACATGAATGGCCTAGACTACTATTATTTGTACTATGGACAGGTTGTACAATTCATAGTTCAATAACAGGTTATATGCCTTCTGAATTAATAAATGAGAAAAAATCAATATTGCCAAAAGAAGATGTAGTACCTATATGGAGTGTATTGCCTTCAAAGAATGATCTCAAGAAAAAAGAACTTTGAGCATTATGGATTCAACAATTAGAAAGAAGACCTAATGATATTTAAGCGGAAATAAAGAGATTGAAAGAAGCAAGAAAAAAAAATAAAGAAATATTTGATAAAAAAACATCGACTACGACCTAAGGCAATTAAAGATAGTGATTGGATGTTAGTTTATGATAGTAACTTAGACAATCAACATAGTACAACAAAGAAGTTTGCAAAGAGATGGTTTAGGCCATATATTATCAAAAAAGCATACAACAATGGAATATACTTGTTACAAGAACTTTATAGTAGAAAATTGAAGATACTTATAGCAAACAAATAAATTAAGTTATTTAAACAAAGAGATAAAGAAAATTGTTTTAATGAAGAACAAAATCCAATACAAGATATAGAGATGGGAGTAGAGGAGCAAATTGAAGATCAAAAATTTGACCAAGATGAAGAGCATTCTACATCACCATATTGAAGAATCATTGGTGCATGCCGAAAGATGCATAGATATAGGGAGGGTGGATGTTATGATGTAATACAACTAATAGGTGAAAGAGTGTAGAAATTATTATATTATAGAAGATCTTAGTTCAAAATAATATAAAAAATTATCTTAAAAATATAAATAATAGTCAAAAGGATAGTAAAACTAAAAAATACTAATATTATCTTTTATAAAATGGACTTTTATTTACTTTGTAGGACCATAAATTAAAAAATAAAAACAAAAACAAAAACAAAATAAATTAAAAAATTAAATAATACAAGCATCTATAGAAAGAAGTTAAGAGTAGATTTTAATAAAATTTACCTCAAGAAGTCAAGAATTGATACTTGGAAAAGACCAGTTGTCAAATTGGGTCGAAATCAGACTCTAAGATACAAAACTGCACACCTACTACAACTTCGGAGTTCTTTTGCAGATTGAAAAGTGGAATTTGAGAGGAAACTTAATAAGATTTTTATGAGCATTGGTTTTGTATGATTTGAATTTATAATGACTTTGTAAGAGCTTGACAAAATTAAGATTGTTTTGGATGACTTGGATTTTTGCAAAATAAAATAAGATAGATATTTTCAAGTATTTTGTAGTAAATCTACATATAAAATTTTGTGGATTAATAGTTATAATTTTGCTTAATACATATTATAAATTTTAGCTTGATTTATTAATTAAATCAAGAATTATAGAGATTTAAGTGGGTTGGAGTCTCAAAAGTAGAGTTTTAGGTCTAGTGAGGATTTCTAAGATTTCTTGCAATTTACTAGTTGGATTGAAGTAAAAATCATATACATAGGTAGTAGACTTATTTTCTTATATATATGAGAATTTTGGAATCAATTGAATAGTACAAAAGAGAGATATTAGCACTAAAAGATCACCATCAAGGTTGGAGAAGGAGGCCTACCAACATCTAAGCAGATTTTAGGATTTTTCTTCTATTTGATAAGTGTGATTTTTTTCAAATTTGTTTAACTTATTTTCAATTAAGAGATTAAAAAGTGTATAAAATTTTAAATAAGATCAATGGATTAATCAAAATATATTAAGGTTCTAAGCTATCTTATGATTTAATTTAGGATTTAGGATTTGATTAAGATTTGGTTAGAGTTTGATTTAGAGTTAGAATTTGATTAGCATTTGATTTACAGTTAAAAATTTGTTTAGGATTTGATTTAAGATTTAGGATTTAATTAGAATTTGGTTTAGAATTTAGATTTTAAGATTTGATTAGGATTTAGCTGGAATTTGGTTAGGATTTGGACCTTGTCTAAGATTTAATTAGGATTTGGTTATGGTTTCATTTAAGATTTAAGATTTAGTTAGGATTTGATTTAGAATTTAGGGTTTGGTTAAGATTTGGTAAGAGTGTGATTTAAGGTCTAAAATTTGTCTAGAATTTGGTTTAGAATTTAAGATTTGATTAGGATTTCGCTTAAGATTTAAGATTTAAGATTTGGTTAAGTTTTGGTTTAGAATTTGGTTAAGGTTTGATTAGGATTTGGAATTTGTATAGGATTTGATTAAGATTTGATTAGGATTTGATTTAGGATTTAAAGTTTGATTGGAATTGATTTAGAATTTTGTATTTGATTAATATTTGATTTAAGATTTAAGATTTAGCATTTTACATTTGATTAGCATTTGATTTAGGATTTAGGATTTTTTTAGGATTTGATTAGAATTTAATTTAGGATTTAGGATTTGATTAGGATTTGGAATTTGTCTAAGATTTAATTTAAGATTTAGAATTTAATTAAGATTTTTCTTAGATTTTGATTGAAGTCCATTAGGATTTTAACTAGGATTAAATTAGATATTTCTACTATATATTTTTATGTGTATTTCTACTATATATTTTTATAATTATTAAGATATCATACGATAGTCATTTTTTTATTATATTAGGAAGAACATGGTTATACAACATAAAAGCCACTCATGTTTGAAATAAGAATTTCTTAACTTTAATTAAGAAAAATAGACGTGTAGTAATTCCAATAGATAGTTGTATCACATGTGATAGAACAAAAAGTATAAGATGTATGATTGGAGCATAATAGACACAAGAATTAAAAATTGAACAAAAAATATTTTTATTACACATTGATGAAAATCTAGTCCTATTATCAAAAATCTATTTAATAACATTATTAATCCAAATTAAAGAACATATAGATATTCCATTGTATTTTTTAAAGGAAATCTTAGGCACCATTATATTAAATAAGGCCATGGCTTATTTAATATTATAAGTCAATTCAATTAGAAGATAGTTATAAAACATTATTGAATGTATCTAATTAATCAATTTAGAAATTACAAAAAAAAAAAAAAAAAAAAAAAAATTCAAAATTAATGTAAATGCATCCAAAGAGCTAAAAATAATAATAATTCTTTTATTCAAAGAATTCAAAGATATCTTTGCTAAATCACACAAAGACTTTAAAAGAATATTTGTAACGATTGGCAAATATACTATTGATTCATTAATAAATATAATTTTGATTTAAAAAAATATTATTACATAAATTCTAATTATATAATAGTATTATGTAGTGAACTAAATAAAATATTGAATGCCAACTTCATATTGCCTATTGATTTGGTATTATGGCTCTCAACAATGGTAATTATTTTGAAGAAAAATAATAAAATACTCAATTATATTGACTTAAGAAAATTCAATGCTTTGACATGGTATTGTCTTATAAAATGATTATATAATAAAAATATAATAAAAAATATTTTTTTAATTAATATTTAATTATCTTGATTTAATAATAATTCAAGATATTTAAAAATAGCTTTTATAAAATTCTCTCAATTTATTTTCTTATCTTAATAGCTATTTAATAAAGATTGATTAATAATTTTACCTTCTACATTGTAGAAATTCTTCTATTGCCTTAGAAAAGCCATAAATTAGTACAAATAAGATAGAAGAAATAAATAATTTATATAGTTGACACTGAAATTATGTTGAAGGTAGTATTGGACTAAAAAGACCCTAGGATAGGTTGAATTGATACTTGAGGGTCGACCATTTGTAGGACAAGATTGAAATCCCACCCCTAGCTACTAAAATGGTTGCATAGGATAAAATATAAAGACATTTGGAGATTGACAAGTAAAATAGGAGAGCTAGCTTTAAGCTTGCTTCAAAAGCATAAGGCTTATTGTTATAAGATTTGAGATGACTTTCCAATTATTGTTTAAAGTTAAGGTTTCTATTAGTGACTTTGGATTTATGGAATATAATTAGGACTAATATTCTAGGTTAGTTTGTACAATTAATATCACATCTATGATTTAAAATTTAATAATACTTGGTTGTTTGAGTATGCTAAGTATGCATAAAAACTTGTATTAATCCAATATTGCAGTTGAAAGATATTTGGTTTTTGATACAAAAAGATATTGAAAGTTGGCAGTTTGAGGTGAGGTAGAATTTCTATGATATCTAAATATTTACTAATTGAAACAATGTGAAATTTGAAAAAGTATTAAAAGACTTGAAGATCAAGCAACAGACCAATTTTGAGCTAAAGTTAATAGTTTAAAAAAGAGAAATCTCTATTATAACATCTACATCAACCTTTGAATTGATAGCCGAGTAACATCAATGCATTTTTTTAGATGATTTTTCATAATTTATAAGTTGGATTAAATTGAATATTTTAAGTATGTAAAAGATTTATAGTAATATTTGTATGTAAAATTTTTTACTTAGTAGATAGTCAGATTAAAAGTTACAAATTACTAATACTCATTGATTAAGATTAGGGCTTATAAAGAAAAATCAAAATTACCTAATTATAAAAGTTATAAGGAAATTGGACTGAAAAGAATATTTTTGAATACTTTGTATTGAGTTTAAGTACTTTTGAATTGATATTAGACTTGAATTCTTTTTATATATATGAAACCTATTAGGATTTCTCAGATACTTGTAAAATATAACTTCAACTTGTATAATCAGGTGCCTAGTGCATTTTTAAACAAGAAAACAAATAATATGAAAACCAAAGGATCATTATTCATTTTTTATTTAAAAATAAGAATTGATGAAGTTTTGAGACTTAAAATATATTCTTTTTTCGATTATTTTTTAGAATATCATCAAGTAGCAATGATTAAGGCTAACAAGAATAAAAAGACATTTGAGCAAAATAGAGACCTTTTGAGTTCAAAAAAAGACCACTTAAAGCCATAAATATATAACCTCAATTAAGATCTATAATTGAAGTATGCAAAGAATTATAATAGATCTCCAGAAATCTTTAGATACTACCAAAATTACACTCAAAATAGCCAAAATTGTAATTTTTTTCTATTAATCCATCTTCTATATCTTATATTAGTAAAATTCAATATCAAAAATAGTCAACAAAATAATTAAGTAGTGCCACAATAAATATTCAATTGAGATGAGAGATATGTGAGGCCAAAGAACAAGGAAGAATGATTGCTATAGAATTAAAGCAAAGAATCCAACAAATAGAACAAAAATGTCTCACTTTGGAAGCAATTCAAAAAAAATTGAAGCAAATTATGTTTATTGAATTCAGACAATAGTATGGATCATTACCTCTAATGCAATTTGATAAATAAAATAAAGTCTTCATATTCAAAAATAATAAATAGAAGCATTTATAAAACAATATATTATAGATATAGTGAATATATTTGGATTATTAAACAAAGGCAAAAAATAAAAACCAAACAATATGAAAATTGAAAAATAAAGCTTTGAGTGTACTAAGGATATAACCAAAGTACATGATATATCCAGATAAGAAATTATAGAATCTCCAATATACAATTCAAAGCATATGGATCCAAATCATTAATTAGAAATTTTAATATTAAAAATTCAAATTGATATAATTAATGTAAAAATAAGTATTGTCTCTACAATCTTATCTATTAGTTTTAGAGTATGGTGTTGTGATGTAATACAACTATATAGTGAAATTATAATCAAAATTGAATTTCTAATTAATATCTACTTATCTTAGTTTAATTATAATTTGAGGTATCTAAACATGGCTTTTATAAAAGCCTCTTAGGTTATTTTATTATCTTAATAATTAGTAGCTTGAAGGTTAATTAGTAATTTTACCTTCTAGGTTGTAGAGACTCTTCTACTACCTTAGAAAGACCATAAATTGATGAAATCAGGTTAGAAGAGGTAAATAATTAGTATAGTTGGTACTAGGATTAATTTAAGAGAAGGTTTGGGCTAAAAAATCCTTAAGATAGGATAGATTGATACCCAAGGGTCGACCGTTTGTGAGACACGGTAGAAATCAGACCTTTGGCCACTAAAACGACGGCCTAGGGCAAAATAGAGTTTCATTTGAAGATAGGAGGTTAGGATTTGAGAGCTAGCTTGAAGTTCATTCTAGAGACATAAGAATTTTTTTGAGAGGGTTTTAGAGGACTTAGCAATTGTTGTTCAAATTCAGGGTTTGTATCAGTGATATGGGTTTTATATAATATAATTAGGGCTAGCAATTTTGGCTAGTTTGTGCAATTGGCATAACATCTACGGTTGAAAATTTAATATTGTTTGGATTATTGGATGTGCTAAGTGTATACAAAATTTTGTGATAATCTAACGGCGTGGTTTAGAGATATCTAGTTTTTAGCACAAGAGGGTTTCAGAATGTGGCAGTTTGAGGTTGAGTAGGGTTTCTATGATATCTAAAGATCTATTAGTCGGATTAAGGTGAAAATTGGCATAGTGTTGAAGGACTTGATGATCAAGCTACACATCAATTTTGAGACAAATTTAATGGTTGGAGAAGGAGAAATCATTGCTGGGATCTCTACTTCACTTTTCAAGTTGGCGGCCAAGTGACATATGTGCAATTTTTGGAGGTTTTCTCACAATCTGTAAGTTGGATTGGGCTAAAAATTCTTGAGTATTCAAAAGACTTGCATTGACAATTGTAAGCAAAATTTCACATTAAGTGGACGGTCGGATTGGATGTTACAGCTTGTTAAAGCTTACTAATTAGGATTGGAGTTTACAAGAAAAATCTAAATTGTTTAAATTTGAAAGTAACAAGGTAATTGGGATTTGTATATGGTTAAGACTAATAAGAAGAGTGTTTTAAGCACTTTTGAATTGAAATTCAGATTATATTCTTCTTGAATGGATGAAACCTATTAGGGTTTCTTGACTACTTGTGAAACATAATCTCACCTTCCACAGCTAAGTGCCTGGTGCATTCTTGAGTAAAACAACATGTAATAAGAATTTTATAGAGAAAACAATGACAAGAAAAAAGAATATGAAAATGAAAATATAATAGACAATATGGTATTAGAATATTTTCAAAAAAATCTAGATTGCACCTATTTTTTTAAAGATTCAAACATAGATGCAGAATACCTAGTATGTAATTAATTGTTAGAAAAAATAATTTTTTATATATACAAACATGCATTAAAAAAAATAAAAATAAAAATAAAAATACCATATATGGTTGTTGCTAAAGCCATTGCTAAATTGTACAAACAATAATTTTCGTTCTCTTGATGCCTAGTAAAATATTCTACTAAATATCAAAAATTTTATTATTTAATCGAAAGATGCCTCCAAAAGTAAAAAAGAATAATACATTAAGGCATTTAAAAATAAAATGGTAGCTTGCAATATCAAGGTTCTAATTTGATATTAAAAGTTGTGACATTGAATATTATTGTATATCAATGCATTCAAAAGATTGGATAAAGTCCCAATAATAGAAACTATTGGTAACTAGTCATAGCATCATTGTGAAAATAAGATAGAAGAAATATTTAAGAATGATTTATGTATAATAAATATCTATAGATGGATACATACTCTCTTTCTTTCTTTAAAAATTTGGATGTTTAATAATTAATGTTATAAATACAATGTATTAATTTATTAAGTTTTATAATCGTTTTAGCCAATAAGAATTATGTATTATTTTTTGCTTGAATGAATAAAAGAAAAAGCATTAATTCATTAACTATGGAGTACTTGTAAGCTTAATGGTATTATATATAAGTATTATATCAAAAAAAGTATATATATTTTGGATGTATTAATAACACTGTAATTATTCTATTGTATGTCTTTAACTATCATCACCTACAGACAAACAAAGATATAAATCATAAAGAACCAAAAATTCAATATACTCTTATATTCTAGAAAAGAGTAGATTATCACTTAAAGATAGTATGATATTAAACTAGAATTGCTATTGCAAAAGACAAGAAAATTAAAGACTCTTGAAATAAGAATAAAGACAAGAAAGGCATTGATAAGAGTGATAAAGACTTTACTTTTGCTTCTATATATATTATCTGACTAAGAACTATATAGAAATGTTCTATAGGACCTCTAAGAAGTATCCAATTTGCAAGATATGTATATAACTTGTAAGATAAGTGTTTTACATGAACATCATAAGTCATTAATATATGCAATATTTGGCCTATTTTTTGGTCAAGTTTTTAACATATTAGTCACATATAAATAAATATAAAGTCAAATCCATATCTAAATTTTTTTTTAAAAATTCTTATATAAGATATTATTAAATCTATTTTTTAAATATACTTCTATCTATTCTTTTAATTTATATAAATATGTATATTGATGAAATTATCCTTTTCTTCTAAAGATGAAGTCCACAAAGCATGATGACTATATATTGAAGAAGTCTAAGATGCGACAAATTATCTTTACCTTATACTTTGATTATTTTTTCTTCAAAAGTAGTTTATAGGTGTTTTTAGCTCTTAATAGTATTACATATCAAGATAAAAAGGCCACCCAAATATTTGATTATTGCTAAGACCTTTATAAATTCTTTTAAATAAAATATTTAAAATACCATTAATAGTAATTTCTACTTCCAATAATATCACAAAATATTTGAAGTCTCTTTGAATGTTGAAATATCAAATATATTATATTTTATTATCAATTCAAAAAAGAACATATCATTTTTGAAGATCTTCATTTCTAATATATAATTTTAAGCATTATAACAATCTTGATACATAATTCAATAATTAAATAAATATTATTTTTTTAAATTGAACCTATAGATTCTTGATTTTGTATCTTTTTAATACCACAAATATACAAAAATCACAAATAAAGATAGGAGATAGAATACAATCTTCATTAAACTTTATTTTTATCATGACAAAAAATTACTTGACTCTTTATCTTAGTTTTGATAGATGTTATTAATAAAAAAAATCAATCTTTTTTATTTCATTTGTAAGATTCTTGATTGGCTCCTATGTGGGTTTATTTGTGTCTTATCTATACTTATGTATAAGATATTATAACCTTTTTTGGCACCACTTTGAATTAAAGACTTCTATTTCAAAATTTTAATTATTATTTGTCATGGATATACATAATCAAGATAAATAATATTGAAAAAAAAAACATATATGAAAATTTGATAATATCTTATGGATAAGCTTTTAAGAAGCTTTTTAGATACAAATTTGACTTCAAAATAGATTAATAAGTTGAAATTTTGATCAATAAATTGATAATATACTGCATATGTGTCAAGGACAAGAACTCGATGAAAAAATAATTCAAACAAGTGAGCCTTCACTCAAAGAGAGGTAACAAAATATATATAAACAAGGATATATATTGAAAGAGAAACTAGAATGGCTATTGCCAAAAGACAAGAAAACTAGAGACCCTTGAAACTAGACTAGAAGCAAGAAAGGAGTTGACAAGAGTGAAGAAGCCTTCACTCTTGTTTCTATATATACTATCTAACTAAGGGCTACGTGGCGACATTCTATAGAACCTCCAATATGTGTTGACTTTGTAGGACACATGCCTTGACTTACAAGGCAAGTTTTTCTATGTGTGGGCCATATAGTTAACTTGATCTTCAAGCTAACAACATGTGTGGCACATGGCCAACTTGTTGACCACGTTTCTAATCCAAAAAGTCAATTAAAGATACCTATGAAGTAAAAGCAACGTCTATAAAGCTTCTAGGAAGCTTTCATATTAAATACTATAGAATTAACTTACTTTTACCTACTTTTACTTACTTCTACCTATTTGTATATATAATTATTAGCTTACATGAATATGTTTGTGACATTACCCTCCCTTCTAGGGACGAGTTCCACGAAGAGCGATCATCATATGTTGAGAAAATCTATGATGAAACGAATTGTATTCGCCACATACTCTGATCTTTGTTCTCTTCGAAGATGATTGATAGGGCCTCTCAACTATCGGTAGTGTCCCATACTAGGACAGGAAGACCACCCAGTTATTTGATCATTGTTGAGGCCTTCATAACTTCTTTCGAATAGAATATTTGGAACACCATCAAGAGTTATTCCTACCTCTAGCACAATCACCAAACATCGGGAGTCCCTTCCCAAATCATGATATCAAATGCGTTGTATCTCGCCATCTATTCGAGGAAGAACATATCATTCTTGAAGATCTTCATCTCGATTGCGTCGTCTTGAAGGTTGTGACAATCGTAATGTCTCGTCCAGCACATCAACAAATAAAGGCTCTGGAGTCAAATCCACTGGTTGTTGGTTCTCCATCTCCTAAGCGTCACTACTATAAAGAAGCTACGAACAAGAATTGAAAGTAGAATGTTATCTTGCCTAGATGTTTTTTCTTTTATAAAGAAGATTTTCATCTTGATTTTGATGGATGTCATCGATGAAAAGCCTCCATCGCCTTTGCTGCATTTACAAGTTTCTTTATTGGCTCCGATGTGCGTTCATTAATATCATATCTGTATCAATGGATAAGATATTCTAATTTATTTTGACGCCGCCTTGAATCTAAGACTTCTTCTACTTCAAACTCTTCATTATTATCCACTTCTATAGGAGGAGGTGGAGCTTGTCGTCTTCTTAATATGTCCATTGTCTTTTATGGTTCAAGAAGAGACACATGGAATACTGGATGGATTTTCATTGACTCCGGTAGATGTAAACGATATGCAACTGGATTGATTTGTGTAGAAATAGAAAATGGTCCCAACTTTTGATAGTCCAACTTGTCACAAGGACGAGTGGTCTTGATATTGCGATGAAGTAGCCATACCTTATGACCCAAGACGAATGATGGTTATTCCTTTTGATAGACATTCGCATTGACCTATTGTTGTTCTTGAGCCTCTTTTAACTATGCCTTCATTGTTGTATGTAGCTCTGATAAATGAATTGCCAAATCTTTTGTAGCAGGATTATCAACTTTTAAAAAGTCAAAAGTATCAAGTCGTGGATGATAACCATAATTAGCAAAAAAAGGTCTTTGTTTTATAGAAGAATGTATCATCTTATTGTAAGCAAATTCTGCCAATGGCAAAAGAGTTGTCCAATCATCTTGTTGGTAATTAATAGTACATCTTAAATATTGCCCCAAAACTTGATTAACACGCTCCATTTATCCATCAGTTTGAAGATGGAATGCCAAAGATAGTTTTATCTCCACTTTAAGAATCTTAAAAAGAGTACGCCAAAATCTTGATACAAATTGAGTTCTCCTATCTGATATAATATCCTTGGATAATCCATGATAGCGATAGCTATTGTCAAGAAAGAGCTTAGATGTTTCTTCACTTGTGATAGATTTTGTACATGGTACAAAAGGTGCCATCTTGGTAAAACGATCTACTATCACGAATATAGAGTCATAAGAACCTGAGATTGGAAGATCCGTGATAAAGTCCATAGAAACAGAAGATCATGGTTGTTCTGGAATGGGTAATGGCTGAAGAAGTCCAAAAGGTCGATGACGAGGAGTTTTCAATCTAGAGCAAATATCACATGATTGTACAAAATCTTTAACTGCTTTCCACATTTGAGGCCACCAAAAATCCCTAGATATCAGCTCCAAAGTCCTATTATATCCAAAATGTCCTGCTGTTGGGAAGTCGTGATGAGTTTGAAGAATACGTAAACGTGCTTTTCCTTCTGGAACATATAGGCATCCTTCGAAATAGAGTAGGTTGTTCTTGAATTCAAATTTAGAGGGATCATGAGATTTAGAAGAATTATTCTTGATATGATGAACAAGAGGGTTTGAAGACATACTTAACTGGACTTGCTTAAGAAAAGTTAAATCAACAGTCAATGTTGATTTTATTGCTCAAAGATGAAATTGTTGTGGCTTGAAGAGAACCGTTCTTTGTTGCTCAAAAGCTGCATTTCTTTCTTTTGGTACAAGATAAGAAAGTCTAGACAAGGCATCAGACAAATCTTGTTGTTTTTCTGGCCGATAAGTGATGATGAACTCGAATCTTCATAAAGACATGCTCCAACGAGCTTGGCGATGATTTAATACGCGTGTTGATATAAAATATTTGAGGTTCTTGTGATCCATATACACGGTGACTGGACTAGAAGCGCCTTCTAGATAATGATGCCATTCTTGAAAAGAATCCACAATTGCAAGAAGTCCTTTGTCGTGGATCTCATAATTGATTTCTGCTGCTGAGAATTTTCTTGAATGAAAGGCTACTGGATGAAGTTTGTCATCTGTTCCCATTTGTGATAAAACCGCACCCAGAGCAAAGTCCGATGCATCTGTTTCCATAAAGAATGCTTTGGAAAAATCAACACGATACAAGATTGGTGCAGAAACAAACGTTGTCTTCAAAGTTTCAAAAGCAACTTCCGCTTCTTGATTCCATTGGAGTTTGTCTTTACAAGTCAAACGTGTAAGTGGAGCTGCAACTCGAGAGAAGTCTTTAATGAAGATCCGATAGTAGTTGGCAAATCCCAAAAAATATTAGACATCTCTTACCGTTTTTGGGATCTTCCAGTCTATAATAGTTTGAACTTTCTTAGGATCCATCATAAGTCCATCATTTGAAATGATGTAATCTAAGAAATTGACTTGAGTAGTATGGAATATACACTTTTCTATTTTAGCATAGAGTCCTGCATCTCTTATTTTTTGTAACACACGATGAACATGAAGTTCATATTCTTCTGGATTCTTAGAATAGAGCAAGATATCGTCTAGATAACAGACGACAAAATCGTCTAAAAACTCTCGAAAAATATCATTCATTAGATGTTGAAATGCATTTGTAAGTCCATACCTAGTTCGAAACGCAGTCTTTCATTCATCTCTTTCTTTGATGCGTACTAGATTGTATGCTCCCCGAAGATCTATTTTTGCATAGATCTTAGCTTGATCCAGTTGATCAAGAAGTCCAGATATTAAAGGTAGTGGATATGTGTTCTTGATGGTAATCTTGTTGAGTCCTCAATAATCAACACACATCCGCAATGATCCATCTTTTTTCTTCACAAATAGAATTAGAGCTCCTGCCGGAGATTTGGAATGGCATATGAAATTCTTGGCTAGATTTTCTTCAATATACTCCTTGAATTCAGCCAACTCATTTTGTGATAAACTGTAGATTGGTCCAAATGGCGATTGTGCTCCTTCTTGAAGGTCAATTGAGCAATCATAGAGACGATGTTCCGGGAGTGTATCCACATTTTTTTTTTTAAATACATCTTGAAATTCTTGATATTGGCTTGGAATGCCACTTGAAGTCTTTTTACCAGTAGAAACGGGTGTGGCATAAATAATATATGGTGATTCTTTCATAGCAGCATGCAAGAAAGCTTTTACACCTATAAATATGAATTTAATTGAGCAGGACTTATGACTCTCTACTTGATTAATTATACTATTAGTTATACTTTTAGAGAAAGTAAGAGTTCGAGAAATCCAATCTATTTGAGGGTTGTATTTTTCTAACCACGATAAACTTAAAATGACTACATTAGAGAGAGATCTAATGATATTAAATACTACAAAACTATTATGACCATTGATTATTACTTCTATAGGAAGGGTTTTGTGAGTAATATCTCCAGAAGACAATGGACGACCATCTATGACTTCTACATGAACAGGTTTAGTTTTTTTTACTAAAGATATGCTATGTCTTTTAGTAAATTCTTCATCTAAAAAACACGCTAAGGCTCCTGAATCTAACAAGGCAGAGACTTTGTAATGTTAAGGTCCTAAAATAATATTTACTGTAAAACAAGGAGAGGGCTTTGAGGAGAGAATAGGACCTTTACTAGATGTTGTGCAAGGTTCCAGCTGCACAGTCCCTATTGTAGCTGGACAAACTTGTTTTCCGACATATTGTCTTCTTTCACAACCATACTCCTCATTTTGTAATTTCGTCATTTCTTTGGACAATGTTGAGCAATGTGCTTTGATTCTCCACAATATAAATATAATCCTTCTTGATGATGACGAGTCTTTTCTTGCTCAGTAAGAGGTTTGAAACGTATTGTATCAATTTGCATATCCTCTACTTCCAAATGTATGTGTTGAAGAGGTGTTGGTGTTGCCATTGAATTATAGTAACGTTGAAGTCCACTTGTACGGTTCTCATATTGGAATTCAAAAAGGCGATTGTCGCACTTCACAGCAAAGTCAATTGCTTGACTCAATGTTTGAGGATCAGGTAAGTTGAGCATTAATTTTTTTACCTCATATTGTAATCCGTAGAGAAATTGGCTAATAAGTGCAGCATCATCCTACTTGATATCAATTACAAGTTGTCAAAACTGTGAAGCATATAACGTTACTGATCGATTATCTTATCGTAAAATATGGATCTTATTGGTTGCAATATGAATTGCATCATGTTTTCCATACATGGATCGAAATTCTGCCAAAAAAGCCTCTAAATTATCTAATATTGGATCTCGTCATTCAAGAAAAGATGAAAATCACGATAGTGCTGAACCTGAAAGAAGCATACCAATGAATCTAACTTGCGATCCTGGAGTTGGATAGCTTTGGGGTTGAAGTTCAATCACAAGTTGTACTTGATTGATAAATCCTCGAATCTTGGATCTGGTGCCATCAAACTTCTCGGGTAGGACAATTCTTAGTTCTCTAACATTTGAAGGGCATTCCACCATAGGAAAAAGGACATGGTTTGGTGCAGATGTTGAAGCAGCTCCAACTATTTCTATATCTTCACTTCCTGCCAATCTTGTTGCTCCTTGTGGTGGTAAATTGAGTTGATGCATTGCAAGCATTAACTCCCTCAATTGCTCTTGCATTTGTGCCATTGCACTCTTCATTTCAACAAGTTCTGCCATGATAACACTTAGAAGAGAGAAGATGTCTAATATCACTCAAGACAAATAGAAAAGAGGACTTGAGAACAAAGAAAATACTAAGGACAATATGAGTTTAGAAGAGGGTAATCCACAACTTCTAATATGCTTATATCTTATCAAGAAAAAGGGATAATCCATTCTTAATTAAGATTAGACAAAGCTCTAATATTATAGGTGTACTCTTGTCAATCTGTCAAGGATAAGAACTCGATGAAAAAACAATTCAAACAAGTGAGCCTTCACTCAAAGAGAGGTAACAAAATATATATAAACAAGGATATATATTGAAAGAGAAACTGGAATGGCTATTGCCAAAAGACAAGAAAACTAGAGACCCTTGAAACTAGACTAGAAGCAAGAAAGGAGTTGACAAGAGTGAAGAAGCCTTCACTCTTGTTTCTATATATACTATCTAACTAGGGGCTACGTGGCGACATTCTATAGAACCTCCAATATGTGTTGACTTTGTAGGACACATGCCTTGATTTATAAGGTAAGTTTTTCTATGTGTGGGCCACATAGTTAGCTTGATCTTCAAGTTAACAACATGTGTGGCACATAGCTAACTTGTTGACCACGTTTCTAATCCAAAAAGTCAATTAAAGACACCTATGAAGTCAAAGAAACATCTATGAAGCTTCTAGGAAGCTTTCATATTAAATACTATAAAATTAACTTATTTTTACCTACTTTTACTTACTTCTACCTATTTGTATATATAATTACTAGCTTACATGATTATGTCCTTGACAATATGTTGGTAACTTGTGGTACAATTTGTTTATGTGGCATATATGTAAAAAGTTTGACTTCTAAGTTAGATATATGTTTTTCTACTTAGACACATATTGTTACACGATATAGATATGATATTTATATTATTCGCATATAGAGATATATAATTGAAGTCATTTTTGGGAAGTTTCTAGAATTGAGATTAGGATGGTGGTTTATGATTCACCATAAAACCTTCTAAAAAGTCTTAGGATAGTTTTCATGGTAGAGCTCACCTCTAAAATCTTCTAAAAAGATGATTATTTTGGTAAGGTCGACTATTAGGAGCATTCTAGAAAGTTTTAGGATAGTTGAACAAAGTATAAATAGGACTGATTAAGGCCATTTGGACATTTGGTTGAGGATGGCTTTAGAGTCTTTTTCTTGATAAAATTTGGTTGCCTTTTTTATTTGATTTTATTAGATTTCATTTGGTTCTTTTTTCTTTTACTTAGTTCTGACTTTCATGTTCTATTCTGTTTAGTTACTTTCAATTTTATTCTAATATGCTTGGTCTATTATTGTGTCAAGATCTTTATTGTTATAAAGTTGATAAGGTTTTAGACTCTAAAAAATCTAATCATGTTTCATTGGTATTAGAGAAAGTATTAGTCTATTTTTTGATGGTATATCATTAGCCATCATTTAATTAGAAATCAATTGTTGTGATCATATTGGCTACAATTTTGAGCTACTTGAAGAAATCAATTGAAAGAAAAAAAGACATTACAATAGAAAAATTTAGCAAAGAAATCATAGCATAGAAGATATAGCAGAGCAATCTTAGATGAAAAATTATATATAATGCCTCCTAAGCCAAATAGCCACTCTATAAGGCAAATAGAAGCTTCTAAGACAAGGAAGTTGATATTTGCTAGGATAAAATTGAGTAAGCTTGATACATACTCAGAGACCTTAGGACAAGAAGATATATGCCAATGATTTTTCAGCATGTGATAATACCTCTAATTATTTGGGACAATTATCAATAAAAGAATTATATATGTCTCTATTTATTTGAGAGGTGCAACAGCTATTTGGTAGTAACATCAAGCTCAAAGCTATGGAGCCCAAGGTAGATTTTGAGACTAAGAGAAGTTTGAGACTAAGCTTAAGAGTCAATTTTGGCCCGTCAATGCTAGAAAGTTAGTTTACAATCAGTTGACTAATCTAATACAATCCAAGTAGGTGTAAGTTTATATCTTCTAGTTCAAGTCCATCTGTCTTCAAATTGACAACATTTTAGAGGCAAAGATAATAGATCAATTTGTATGAAGGTAAAAACCTAAGATCCAGCAAGAGGTAGAATTAAGGGATCTACAAACATTTAAAGATGCAATTAAGATTGCACAAAGGATGGATACTATAGATTTCAAAAATTAGGAAGTATGACCTATAATATAGAGTTCAATGCTACTAGCCAATACTATAGTGTAACAATCAACACCACTAGAGATTGATGCCTTATAAGGACCACTAACACTACAGAGATGATAAATATTAGTATAAAAGGAATTGTGCTTTTATTGTTATAAATCTTGCCATCAGATCAAAGATTGTCCAAAATATCAAAGTTCAAACACCATCAAAGCATGGCAGATTCATAATCTTGAGAGTCACTATGTTGATGAAGAAGTGGAGCAAAAAAACAAGGCTCTCTAATAAAGGCACCAAAGTCCAATACTAGAGATAGTTTTTGTTTCTCAAAGACAAACTATATGGCTTGAAACAACTATCAGAAAGATCAATTGGTATGTCTAATATATCAACTAAGAAGATAGCCATGTTAAGTGATTCTGAATTGCGGCTCTATAAAAAAATATATCTTGATAGCAATTGCCAAGCAACTTAGGATTAAAACAAAGGTAATCAAAAGAGGAAAATATACCTAGTAGATGACTAAGAAAACATATTAAACAAGATAAGTGAAGAAGAAACCCTAAGGTTGGATAATACTTATGCCTTAAGCCAGAAGTTTAGAATAACAAAGCTTAGATATGATATTATCCTTGGTATACCATGGCTAGAGGTAGAAAATAAACAAGTTGATTGGCTATCAATGATAATTTTTTTTAATGATGGAAGACGCATAGTGTTTCTTTGTGTCTCTAAATTGAGTGAGAAAGTAAAATAATTTGCAAGTAAGAACTTATTTGTAGGAATGACTTAAATGAAGAAGCAAATATGGCACAAGTAAGAAGTATATGTGATAGTTTTGAATCTCACCTCAATGGTGGAAAAGACAACCAAATGAGCACAAAGAATAGAGCAACTCATACATGAATATTGAAATGTCTTTCCAACTGACTTACTTAGTGGCATGCCACTTGATTGAGATGCCTCCTTTCAAACAAAATTAGTATCTGGGGCCAAATTGGCCTAACACTAAATGAACTTAAAGAGTTGCAAAAGTCATTAAATAAACTTTTTGAAAAGAGCCTTATTTGAAAAATCATGTCACTATGGAGAGGACTTATATTCTTTTCATTCAAAAAAGATGGTGGACTTTGACTTTACATCAATTATCAGGGCTTCAATAAGCAAATTATTAAGAATTCATATCTATTTCTACGTGTAGATGATTTTCTTGATCAACTTCAAGGTACAACTATCTTTAGCTAATTAATTCTTCATAGTGGTTATTGATAGAGCCCTATTGCCAAAGAGGATATAGAAAAGATATCATTTTGTATGCACTATGGACTTTTTAAATGACTTATATTACCTTTTGGTCTCATCAATACTCCAACCTATTTTTGAATCATATCAATAGATTATTTTGAGATCTTTTGGATAAGTATATAATCATCTTTGTAAATGGTATCATGATCCATAGTAAAATCCTTGAGAAGCATGAGTTACATCTATGAAAAGTAATGCGTCAACTACGTGGCAATTGCTTCTATTGCAAACAATTAAAGTATGAACTTTAGAAGTCAGAAGTCACTTTTTTGAGGCATGTAGTATCCTTCAAAGGTGTACACATAAAGCAAGGTAAAGTGAAAGCAATGGAAGATTGACTAATTCCTAACAATGCTTTTAAAGTCTATTCATTCTTGGGTCTTATTGGATATTATGGCTATTTTGTTTAGGAATTTGTATATATTATTGCCTCATTAATAAGCTTATTAAAAAAGCATGCCCCATTTGAGTAAAAACTAGAATAGAAAATGGCCTTTCAAGAATTGAAAGTGGCATTGATTACTGCTCTAATATTACAATTGTATGATCTCAATCTTCTATATATACTTGACATTGATACTTTTGACTTTATTATTGTATGATTCTTCAATAAGACTTTAGTAGGGATCTTCAATATGTCACATATGAATCACACAAATTTAAAAGGATAGAGGAGAATTATTTACACATAATTAAGAGCAACTAGCAATTGTATACGTTATAAAGGTATAAAGATACTATTTGTTGGAAAAGCCAATAATTGTTTATAATGACCACTAACCCTTGTTAAACAATTAGCATCTAAAAAATATGAAATTATCACATCATCATTGAAAAGAGCAGTTATAGTTCTTTGACATTTGGCTTGAATACAAATAAGGGTGACAATACATTGTTGTCGTACTATAATTGCTTATAGTATGTAAAAATTAATTAAGACATATAATATTTTTGTAAGTCTTGATGTAAATTAGAGTGGTTAGTAAATAAATTTAAAGAAAATTATATAAAGAAATTTATTTGGAGAATTATCTATTTTGATTATAGTATTTATATTATGTAGGATTTAGATATTTAGTATAAAGCTTAAGACAAGGTTGGGGCCTAAAAAAGAAAATCTTAACTAATAGGGGGCTTATTGGAAGGGTTGAACGCAAGGTATGGTTGGATGAAGGCAAAGAATGGAAAACTTCATTCCTATTGGTCGAAAGCCATGCCCAATGGGCTTCAAGGAGGCTGCCCGAGGCCTTATTAGGAATTAGGGTTTCTCTTTTGAATTCATTCGAGCTTTCGAGGCTAGGGTCAGCAAGTTCAGGGTTTTGGGTATAACTTGGATGAAGATTTTGTGTGATTTCAAGTTTTTTTGAAGGAGATATAGGTGTTCGAAGTTAAGGTATCAAATTTGTACCTACTGTCACTCTTTGAAGCATAACACATGCATACGGAGAGCAATGAAAGATCGGCGACTGGAATTGAAAAGAGCACTTTCTTGGCTACACTTTCCATATGTTATTTGACGAATTCCAAGTCTGGATGAAGGAGTTATAGGGCATTGAAGACAGCACATGTAATTCAAAGGCAGTAAGTGAGTCATTTTGTTGATAGTAATGTTTGGAGCCATAGCTTAAGATTTTGGACGAATTTTTTGTTCAAAATTTTTATAAGTGTGTTTTATTAAGTTAAAAAGCTATAAATAAAAGTTTCGTCGTATTTTATTACTTATTTTGTGAGATATGAAGAAATTAGCACACGGGTGTATGTAAGCTAGGATTTAAAGCTACATTTGGGTTTTGGTGATATCTCAAGATTTGTAATGAATTTGTAGTTGAATTTTTTTGTGATAGTTTTTGAAAGAATATCAATACTTCATGTAAAATTTAGGATTGTTTAGACAGTTCAATTGTGAGATATGAGCTATTGAAGTTCACAAAACATCTCTCATAAAGATATATAAGGTTTTAAGATACTTTATTATACATTTGGGTGTTTTCTTGGTACTTGAGCTTATGTTTTGATGTAATTGCCCTAAAAGAGCATATATTATATGTATAAACTTGGTACTTTATATCTTAGACTTGATTGAGCATTTAGTGGCAGCGAAAAGCCTAGCGCTTTCTTGATGCAAATTCTCTCTACCCCAACACCATGTTGGACATCTTATTGCATAGATCCAACTTAAAATCCAAATCAATTGAAAAAGCAAAAGTCATTATTATTAGTAGTATAATTTTAGATTTAATAAGAAGAGTAGAATGGAAGGAAGCTATGTATCATGATGCTTATTTCAAGATGGTTACCAATCAACTAAAAGTGAGCAATATTAATTTTTAATATTTTAATATTAATTTCTAATATTATATAGTACTTTGAGCTTCCGCTATATATTTGGATCTATTTGATCTTTCATATTTTTTAACTCAAAGAATTTTATATTCAACCAAGGTTCTTTTTAGATCTACACCAATCAACACCACCATCATTGGTTGTGATTGGTAACAAGAGGAGTATGAAGTAGATAATATTATAGAACATTGTTACCTTCATTGTGGCAATGGATGTCCGTAGCTTTAATACAAAGTTCTCTAAGAAAGGTTATTTCATCCATGATGCAATGTAGGAACCTACACAAAATTTCACTTATTGATAAGAAACTATTTGAAAATACCATCATGAGCAAAATGAGGACATTTTGCATTAGTAGAAGAGAATTAGCTATAAAAAGGCATGGATAGGATATTTTTATTATTTTCATATAGAGATATGTAATTGGAATTATTTTTTAGAAGTTTCTAGAATTGATGTTAGGATAGTGGTTCATGTAGGATCCACTATAAAACCTTCTAGAAAGACTTAAAGTAGTTATTATAGTAGAACCTACTATTAAGAACATTTAAGAAAGTTCCAAGATAATTGAATAAAGTATAAATAGAATTAATTCAGGCTATTTTAACATTTAATCAAGGAGGGTTATAAACTCTTTTTTTAATAAAATTTGGTTGTTTTTTCTTATTCTATTCTATTTGGTTTTATTCTCCTTTAATCAATTCTAACTTTTTTATTCTATTCTACTTAATTACTCTCAATTTTGTTCTAATATGCTTGGTCTTATGTTGTGTTGAGATCTTTGTTGTTATGGAGTTGATAAGGTTTTAGACCTTAAAGAATCTAGTCCTATTTTACATATAGGAGGTCTTATAGAATGCTTTTTTTGTTCTTTATGAGTGTAAAATTCACTCTTCAACCGAATTATAAGATGGCTTTAATTAAGAGTTTTTTTAATAGGTGGTATGAAGTAAAAGTAGTAAGAACAAGAACAAAAGAAGAAAAATACAAAACAAGTGGAACAAGTGCAATCAAGCAATTATACATTATAAAACTAATCATGGTCTGTTCACTAAGTTTTTATCTAATAAAAAATAAAAAATAAAAGTAAAAATATATATTTATATAAATTTAATCTTTTTATCTTTCCAATGGTATAAAAAATAAGTAAATCCGAATTACTATGAGTAAGTTATGAAGATTTGAAAAATAACAAGTAAACAAATAAAAAGTTAAATAAATAATTTATACCTCAAGGATAACTTGCTTAAGAGATCAGGAGTTTGAGCCTCACCAAGGCTCACAAGTATTATATATCAATTTTTAAGAGAGGCCACGAGGCCTTAGTCTTATCTTCCTAACTACTTTCAAGGTGCTACAATCTATATAAGACTTGTGTACCTCCCTTTATACAAGGACTATACTAGCTACTAGTTCTCCTATTTTCTACTAGTAAAACCAATAATTTTGCATTTTTGACTTCGCCATGGTATTTAAAAATATCTTATTCGTGAAAGAACTCCATGCGGCTTTCAAATCTTACTCCATTTCTTCATAATGGCTTATGAAGTAGTAAAACTCATTTTTACCAAAGTCATAGAAATTGCTCTAAAAATTCCTAAAACATTCTAAATAAATTCTAAAACTTCATGTAACCTTTTTATAATATTAAAATAAATTTTAAGCTATATTTTCTTGCCTTGATAATTTTTTATAGTAATAAGATTAATTTAAATTTACTATATATCCTACTTTCTATATAACTAACTAAGAAGACATGAGGTTCTTTCTCATGCTTCTTCTAACTACTAACTAACATTTATAGTTTTTTCATAAGTAATATGTATAGGTAGAAGGCCAATATAAATATTGATCTTAATAATTATCTCTCAATATTCAATAATAAATAAATAAAAATACTGAACCAACTAAGATAATTACCTCCAAGACTTACTAAGACTCCAATTTTACAATTAACACTCTAATTTTCTATTTGTCTAAAGATTTCTATATTATTCACCATATATTATGGTTCTAAGGACTCTAAATGCATCTTTTTTATCCTAAAATAATTAGTGAGTTGATTTGATGACTCACATCCTTAATCTTATCTTAAGAGTTTCTAATTTTTTTTGTCTTGGATAATATCCATTCTAGTATAATATCATACCATCATTGAGTGATTATTTATTTTTTATTACTGAAATAAGAGTGTAATGATCTTTTGATTCTTTGTAATTCATATCTTTAATAATATGATAAAAGTGTTAATTCATTTTTTTTATTTTGTTTTAGAAGTAAGTCGATAATTTCACTTTTTTATTATGCTTTAAAAATTGTAAACTACCTACTATCAAATTAACATTTTTTTTATATTTAATTCTTTTCTAAAAGAAAGTAGACTATCTCAATTTTTAAAAATTTTCATTTGATATTATGGTTATAGATTTTATTTTTTTTAATTTGTCTTTAAATTTTTTAAAATTTTTTAAAATTTTTTTATTACAAAAGTGGAAGGAAAAAACATATATACTACATCCAATAGAAGTGAAAATAGATTTTCAACCATTGCAAATCATCACAAGTTTGTTAACACTCTTAGAACCAAAATCTCATGTATTATCAACATCACCTATAGAAGTATTATTTCTACATGCATGGAAGAAATTAACAATGAAGTTCAAATTTTATGCTATAAAGTTGTACAATTGAAAGAATTAAATAGATCAAGCTCATACTTATATCCAACAAGTTTTACTACTATAAATATGTGGGAAGCAAGAATAATTATTTTTAAAAATTTTAATGGAACAAGATCAAAATTTTAAGAATTCCTATAAAAAAATTAAGCTCTATTTAAGGTTGTATCTTTTCTAATACCTTGATGGATTTATTAAAGTTGGATTCATAGGGGTAATTTTATTTTATAGTATTGTCTTTTAATTTGTATTTTTGATAGAAAAAGATTTATGACTCTTTTATAATTTAATTTTATTTTTTAAAATATTTATGAGAATATTTTTTTTAAATGATAAAAAAATAGAAAAGATCAAATTTTTATCTTTACAACAAAGATTATGTTTAGCTATCTCATATGATCTTAAATTCCAAAATCTTGCTTACGACATGAATTTGAATAACAAAGCCTTTATCAATCAATTTTGATATGAGTTTAAAGATAATATTAAAGATTTATTGTTGATAATATTAAAAAAAACTCATTAAAATAATTTATTATTTAAGTCATTTTATATAACAATCAATTTTTTGAAAAATACCAAGAGCAAAGATTTGGTTAAGTTGATATAAGTCAAGTCATAGTAACAATTCATAGGTTTTCATAAACTTATTTATTAAGGTCAAAATTTATGCAAATTGACACAATATATATCAAACCTCTTAATAATCAAGAAGAAATTCAATGCCATTAAAAAAGATTGTGCTTATATTATAAAGAACCTAAGCACTTTGCTCAATATTATCCAAAGAAGCCACACAATCTTAAAATGACAAGCATGGTTACCAAATAAGACAATGTATTGAAAAGGAAATTTTTCCAGCTACAATAAGGATCATGTAGCTAAAATCTTGTGTATTACTTAGTAAAGATCTTATTCTTTCTTCACATTCATCACCTTGTTTTACAATAGATATTTGTTTAGGATCAAAAAATTCTAAATTTTATGTCTTATTAGATTTAAGAGCATTAGCTTATTTTATAGACAAAGACTTCTAAAATGTTACCACATAGCTCTCAATTAGATAGTATATATTGATGCAAGAATGAAGTCTTTTTCATTCTTGAAAATATTTTCCTTATTTTTAGTCTTGACTCAAGAATCTCTAATTTTTTTGTCTTTGGCAATAGCCATTTTAATTTAATATCATATCATCTTTAAGTGATCATTGATTTTTTTCTACATAAGAGTGTGTTGACCTTTTGTTTCTTTATGATTCGTGTCATTGATATCATCCACTTCTATAAAAAGAAGTGATATTTTTTTTCTATTCAATATATATATATATATATATATATAATCTTGTATGACTCAAGAAAAAACATGTGAAACACAAGATGGATCTCCATAGAATTTTATAGATATAATTGATATACAACTAGATTGATTTGTTTACAAATAAGAAATAGTCTAAGTCTATAATAATCCAACTTGTTATAATAGCAACAAATCTTAATATTACCACAAAGTAATCATATATTGTAACTAACATGAAATTAAGGTTTTTCCTTCTAATAGGTATTTATGTTAATTTTTTGTTGTTCTTGAGCTTCTTTTAAATCTAAATACAAATGTAATTGTAATTCTAAATCTTAAATTCTAGTCATTTGATTACACCTTCGTATCTTAACAAATTGAATATGTTGCAACTATGTTTTATAACATAAAGAAGGAAGAAAGAAGTGGAAGGAGGAAGAAGTGGGATGGTATTGAGTGAGAATGTGCTTCCACAGTTGGTGTATTGGAATTAGGTACTTATGGATGCTTCAAAATCAAAGCCAATGCAATACAACATCAAAAAGAAACTTCAAATCTCTTTTTTCCAAAAAAAAACTCTTGTATTCATCTATATTATTGTCCATAAAATTTAAAAGTTTTCCTATTCTCAAATTGAAGGAGTAATCACATAGATTAAATCATGGAAGTAAAACAAATCAATTGAAGAGTTAAGTGGGTCAATTTAACATCTCCTTTACTTTATAATAGATCAATTTCAAGATCCTTAGATGTGTAATAATAGATGAATTTTATTTTAAAACTACCTTAAAACAACAATATTCAAAGTGCATTTCTATATATATATATATATATATATATATCAATGATTAGTTAGCTCTGAGTCTGTGTAAACCTAAATTTTTTTCATATCAAAGTTCAAAATTTTCAAGATAATTACTTGTATTTACCATGATTGTATTCATGACATAATAAGAATGACTGTAATGCTGAAATAGTTTCACACGTTTTCTATTTTAAAATAAATCTAATGGTTTTTGTATTTTTTTAAAAAAATTATCAAAAATAAATTATGATTTGTTTATTTAACATGAAAATATAAAACTAGTACTTACCGTCACTATCACTATTAATGCAATCTTTTTTTTAAAATATTTTTTTTTCTGATTAATATGATTACCAACACAGAATTCAAATTCTTAAATTTAACGATCTTATCACACTAAAGATAAAACAAAAAAAAAAGAAAAAAAAAGAGAAAAAAAAGAAAAAAAGATAAAAAGATAAAAGAAAAAAAGAAAAAAAGATAAAAGAAAAAAAAGAGAGGTGATGAAAACCATAATTATTACTGTTTCTATTTAAAATAACGAGATGTCTCCATGTAACAAACTTCACAGAAGAGAAGCAATTTCAAGTCCGATTTAAAGGGAGTTAAATGAGCAAGTCCGCATGGAAAAGGGGGCAAAAATCAAAGAGACAGTTGCAGCCACACCCAATGGGCGACGAGGGACGTGTCCGCATCGCAGAGGGCGAGAGACGCAACACAGCAAGGAGAGGAGCGTCCGCACAAACGGAACGGGGAACGAAGGACGGGGAACGGAGGAGAGTAAGGTGAACAAGGAGGAGGAAGACGGGGAGGGTGGGTAATTAATCAATTAATGGCAGCCCTCGTGGCGCGGGAGAGGCGCGGGGGGCCTTTCCTGGCCCCGAATGAGGGCCGAGGTGGGGGGGGGGGTCCGGAACGCGGGGCATTAGGAGGGAGAGGGGGCGCGGGGGGTGAAAGAGTGGATGAGTCCGGCTTGGGGTGGGGGCGTGGGTGCGCTTGGAGCTCGGCAGATTTCGGGGCCGCCTCCTCCTGGTCCTCCTCAGATCATGAGACTGACGATGTCCCCGTAGAGAGAGAGAGCGGTGGTCCCCGCCGCTGCTGCTGCTGGGTCGATGTTCGAATCCACCACCCTTTCATTCTTTCTTTCATTCTGTCTTCCGCTGTGGTGTTAGTTTGTCTGGTCGGAGCTTCGTAGCTGCTGCCCCACTTGACAGTGTAATTTCGGCAGGCAAGGGAAGGCAAGGGAAGGCAAGAGGGGATTGGAGTGGGATTTGGAGTGGGGGCATGAACCCTGCATACATACTTACCCTAGACTCTGTATTTCTCTGTCTCTCTTCGTTTCTTTCCCTACCCTTTCCTCTTTTTTAGTCCTTCCTTTTGTGTTTTTTGGGGTGTACAATTGGAAATGATGCACCGAAGCTCCATCGCAAAATGTGATGTAGTGGCTTTGTAAAGTTTTGCAGTACAGGTCCTGGCTGGAGATTTTAGCAACTGTTTTGATACTGAGGGAGAGGGGGTGTGTGTAAGGATGGTTCGAAGTGTGTAGTGTGGGGCTTTCAGGCCCTGGGCTGCCAAAATGCGAAAAGGTGGTGGAGTGCATTTGGAGACCGTGTATAGACGAGGATTGTCGATTTGGGCGGGCAGTTGTGATGTGGATATGACCTAGTATTTTTAGGTTCGATTCATGTTCGCGCCTGGTTTGAAAATTCGATAGGATTCGGCTGTTAGATATGGGCTTTTGGGAGTTTCAATTGCAATATTGCTGCAGAAACCGAAATAATTTCCAGCATTGATGGTCTGAATATTGACCCAACAAGTTTTGGTTCTGTTTATCTTATTTTGTTTTATATATATATATATATATTTTTTTTTTGGGAGCAAAAATCTGTCTGTGAGGTTTGGCGAAGAAAGGGTGTCAAGATGGCGGACAGTCACCTGTCGCAAGTACAGCTGATTCAGTCCCTCATAGACGTGGTTAATACCATAGGTTTAAAAGGAGATTATATCAAAAGCCACAAGAAGGAGTGTGCTTTGCTGACCAGGAGAGTGAAGCTGCTGGCACCACTATTCGAAGAGCTGAGGGAGTCTCGTCAGAAGATGTCTTATAAAACTTGTACTGCTCTTCATGACTTAGAAGAAGCTCTGCAATCAGCGAACAAGTTGCTCCAAATGTGCCATGATGGAAGCAAGCTATACCTGGTCATTTCATCGCACTCTGGAATCTCCCCTCTATAATTCTAGAACCTATGGCCACTTTTCACCTTAGCGCCTTATTTGAAGCGCTCTCTCTTTCTCTCTTACTCTCTCTCTTGTTTGTTTAAACAGCGTCGATGAAGTTTTTAGGTCTAACGAAGAATATTCGTGTACTTCTTTATTTATTTATTGGGAATTTATCATAATAACAATGATGATGATTTCTACTTGTTAGTTAGGAGTTCCTATGCTGTGCGCAGTGGCGTAGATTTGTTATTCAAGAACTGACGTTGACATGGTTTTTCTAGGTCTTGGAGAGACAAGCTGCCGCAGAGCAATTTGATAAAGTGAATGCCGACCTGGAGTGTGCACTGGATGCACTTCCATACGATCAGTTTGCTTCAGATGAAGTTAAAGAACAGGTATGATTGGAACGGACTCAGAATTATCCTCGTGTCATAGGGACAATTCAACTCTTATGTTGTTCTGCTCTCTACGTTTGTTTTTACAATCACGTTGACTGGTATGCATTTTCATTGAATGCTAGGAGATGAATGGATTGAACCTTCCGTGATTCCCTGCTTCCAGCGGACACGCAAAAGAGGTTTGCATTTTGGTTGTATACATCATCAGTTCATTAGAAAAATATTATCTTACGCTGAGTAGGAGAATATGGTACCAGGGTCTTTCTCTGTGTGAGTATTGATCACAATTCTAGTCAACATGCTGCTTTAGCACTGCTTCGGCTGTTAATTCGGCTCTCTTACTGTACAGGTTGACCTTGTTCGAAGCCAGCTCAAACGTGCTAAAGGGAGGGTAGATAACCACGATTCACAAATCCATTCAAGTTTGGTTGCAGTCCTACATGAGAAGGAGGATAGTTCAGCTGGATTTGAAGAACTTCAGATGTTAGCGGAGAAACTTGAACTGCGAACTCCTGCTGCCATTAGACAAGAGAATCAAGCATTGCAGGAGATGATGCTTGAGAAACAGAACCTTGGTGACGATAATCATGAGCAGGAAATGTGCTTTCAACAGTTGTTCACTGTTTTGCGAAAGCTGACGAGTATCTTACCACCAGAAGAATCAGATGAGGACACTCCTGAGTTAGACAGGGTAAACATTGCAGCTGGAGTTTACGTATCAAAGGCTACGAAGCACCACGCAGAGATCCGAGCAGGGTTAGGTATTGAGGGACGGGGTTCGCAGATATCAGATGTCGAAAGCGCGGGCGCTGAGAAAGCGAAGATGCAAGTAGTACCCGACGATTTCAAGTGCCCGATTTCGTTGGACTTAATGAAAGATCCTGTAATTGTTGCAACTGGGCAGGTTGGTTGGCTCGATCATATTTGACCGTTTTTTACACAGTCTCTGCAGTTCGTCCCGGCAGTATTGCCTGCACAATCAGAGAGTGTACACGTGTCTCCATGATTGAAACAGAGCTTTCCTTCAATTGGAAGGCTACAGTCCATTTTTGTTTAACAGAACAGAGACAATAATGTTCTTGGCTGTGAACAGGTTGGAGTTTTCGAAACTGAACGTTTTGTGTTTCTGCTTACAGACCTATGAACGTGCATGTATACAAAGATGGCTGGATAGTGGTCACAAGACTTGCCCAAAGACAGGTGTTCTCCTAACTCACTTGGGGCTGACCCCCAATTACAGTCTTCGTAGTGTTATTGCCCAATGGTGTGAATCTGTTGGCATGGAAGTTCCCAATCAGGTCAGTAGCAAACCGAAACCATCTAAACTATTAGAATATTCTTCTGGCGAGCGTGCCACTGTTGAACATCTTCTTCTAAAACTCAGAAGCGGCCAAGCTGACATGCAGCGGGCCGCAGCTGGAGAGCTTCGGTTATTGGCAAAGAGGAATGTTGAGAACAGAGTCTGTATTGCTGAAGCGGGGGCTATACCTTTGTTAATCGGCCTCCTCTCGACTGAAGATCTGAAAACCCAGGAGCATGCAGTGACTGCTTTGCTAAACCTGTCCATCAATGATGCTAACAAAGGAATCATTGTAAATGCCGGAGCTATCAAGCCAATTGTGGAAGTTCTTAAGAACGGAAGCAAGGAGGCCCGAGAGAATGCTGCAGCTACTTTATTTTCTCTTTCAGTGGTGGACGAAAACAAGGTAACTATCGGAAGCCTTGGGGCCATTCCTGCTCTTGTTGATCTATTGAAGGATGGAACCGCACGGGGGAAAAAAGACGCCGCTACTGCTTTATTTAATCTGTCAATATACCAGGGGAACAAAGCTCGCGCAGTAAGGGCTGGTGTAGTTCCACCTCTCATGGACTTGTTGAGAGATCCTAGTGCCGGTGAGCCCTCTTTACCGCATCGGGTGCTGCGTTCGTAATTCCTGTATTTTGTTGACGTAATAGTCCGATGATATCAGTAGAATGCCTTAAAGCGGGGCTTGAATGGCGCATCTGACATTGGACAGCGTATCAAATGGTTTGTATCATTAGTTTTGAGTAACATCAGTATGGGACGTCCACGTCAGATTGTTTTCTTTCTCCTTGTTTTGCTGTGAGCTGACCAGGACGAACACTATTTTCAGGTATGGTAGACGAAGCCCTTGCTATTCTTGCCATTCTAGCCACTCATCCGGATGGTCGCTTGGCCATTGGGCAAGCTTCAGCTTTACCTATACTTGTGGACCTCATAAAATCAGGCTCTCCTCGAAATAAGGAAAATGCTGTAGCAATAACTGTTAACTTGGCCACCCATGACCCCGTGCATCTGGTGACAACTTACAAGTTGGGAGCTCAAGATCCATTACGTTCTCTTGTAAATGATGGAACTCCGCGTGCAAAGAGAAAAGCTGCCCAACTTCTTGAGAACATGCGGAAGCAGTTGGAATCCACCCAGCCGTTTACAGGCTCAGAATGTTGTACGTAGCGTGGTTTTAATTATAGTTCTAGTTCATATCATTTTACGAACAAGTCGAAAATCTTTTGCCTATCATAGCGTGAGCAGCGGAGATCCATGCTCGAGTGTAAAATGAGTAATCGACTCATGCGGGAAGGAGCTGCTATCTTGTACTCTTGTGGAAGCCCAGAAGGAATCACCACATCAAGGTATTAGGCTATACTAGGAGGTGACGTGTGCTGCACCAGGAAGTGGGTGTCAATGGTTTCGATTGGGGACTCTTTTGCGACGCTGTTGTTTTGCGGCTGACATATAACTCCTAAAACTTTAACTGTTTTTTATGAATTTGGAAGTGCTGCAATATGTGGTTTTCACAACTTTTTTGAGGCTTTGCCCAAGGGTTTCTGTTTGACTTGTGACGAGTGGCTGGATACAAAAATCTACTACACGTTTTCAATCAAGTATGAGGAACAACTTTGCCGATTTACCGAGAATCCTAAATCTGTTATTAACGTACGAAATTGGATTCTACTCCTGCCTGGACTCACTTTGGGCACTTCCGCTTTGTATTCATGGTCTTCGGAGCAAGGTCCAACTGCCTAAATTTCACAGTTACCTGCTGCATTCAAGCCAGGCTGGCAATTTTCTCGATATGGGAAAGCACCCTCATAGAAAACGTGTTGACTATTTCGGATGCCTGCAGGTAGTCCTTAGGCTTAAGGGTCTATGCAATCAAATCTAGAGTGAACATTTCTCAAAACACTTCCTTGAAGACTTCCTGAAGCTTATCCCATGTTGCACTATTCTCAAGTGCCTACAAGTTGAGATATGATTCCCAATTTATAAGTCTTGTGAAGGATAGATAGGTGCTCTCATGTAGAATCATATGTTGTTTCTTTACCTACTCGAGAAGGTTCACAACAATTTTAAATGCTTGGTATACAGAATATTTAAGATTCTGGATCCACCCATTTCAATTAATTTAACTTTTAGCAAAATGATAACAATTAGAAAGTTGAATTTGTAACGCATATCAGTTGAATGCTGCTAGCCTCAATCCCATGTTTTTGAACACCTTTAAATGAGTAAGTAGTAAATTTGATACTCAAATAAAGTGACTTCAAAATTTTAATACATTCTTGTATTTATTTTGATTTAATTGATATAGTCTATAAACATATTTTAAACATATATATAATACTAAATATGTTTTGTAATTAAACATATTAAAAACCTCCTCCAAGCTCTAAACCAATTTTTTGATTTGTTAATTTTACTTTTTAAAATTTTTATGGATATACAAGTATATATATATATATATATATATATATATATAGAAATATATATAAATATATACAAATATACATATAAAAATATACATATATATATATATATATATTCCAAATTAATTAGAAAAAAATCAAGCTTTATAAGATGTAATAAAAGAAATGAATCAAGTATGATATATATAATCTTAAAGTCTATGTATTATAAAATTGAAATTTCCAAAATTTAAGGTCTAATGCTCATTTGCAAGGTCGTAATTATCCTAATTAAGGTTGAAAAAATCAACTAAGACAAGGACAAGAGGTGCACCACTTTTGCGGAAAAAGCCATTCACAGGGTAGTTGCTGGATAGAAAATAGTGTAGTACATAGAAATTATGGAAGAAACCATTTTTTAGACTTGTGTAGACAATCTGACTAGATAGTTCCTTTAAAGTTTCTATAAAGAAATTATCAACAATAAGCCCAAGACCATTTGAAGGAGGCAAGAATCTCAAATTTGAATAATAGCTTAGAACCTTCCAACCTATTTTATGATTAATATAATAATTATCAAATCCAATACCTTTCTTTAGATTTAAATATACAACAAGGATTTATTTCATTAAATGGTGGTAAATCTCAATATGGCAAACAAAATGAAGGAAAAAATCTATAAGATGTAAGGTATTTAAAAATATCATCTGATGAATAAGATTCTCAAACTATTAGAGATTAGTTTTCATCTTTTCAAACAAATTATATCTCCCATAAAGAAGTTCCTAGTAAGGTTAAAGAACCTCATAATATGCCAACCTTAGTAGTTATAACAAGGTTTAGATATATTAATCCTTCCCTTCCTACTTTAGTAGAGAATGAGAATAGCTTAGAGGATTTTCTTCACTTCTTTGATCTAAACAAAGCAACACAAAAAGACATGATCAAAGATTTTAACTTTAATTTTCTTGTACAATTTAAATAAACTTTAGTAGTCTTATGGCTGAAAATGATATGGCTATTTATCCACAAATACCAAATGATTAGTATAGAGAATCTATAGAGTAACCTTATATACATGACCTTAATTACAAATTGATGGATGTGACTTTAAAAAAATAAAGATTTAAAATTCATTAAGATGGAATTCTAATTAATCAAGGCTATACAAAGAAGAAGAAAAATTACCTTTGACAAACAACACAAGGTTAGAACACTTAAGCATGCCATGCTTGTCTTTTTACAAGATGCTAAGAGAATAGATATTCCAAGCAATTTTGATGCCATATAGATGGAATTATATCTAGTCAAAAAAGTCTTCCCAAATAATTCACTTTGGTTGCAAATTCTCAATAGAGAAGATTTTTTTATTAAAACTTCAAGAAATAGATGTAAAGAATATAGAGTGTGATTTTTATCATATACATGATCAAATGGCTAACCTTTAAAATCACTCTTATTCAATTCCTTAAATGGTGAATCATCAAAATTGGGTAGAATTTAGGGAACTAAAACTCTGAAATTTAAGAAAAATAAATGATATATTCATTTACCTTATCTTCTATTTAATTTAATTCTTTAAAAAAGTCCCACATATTTTAAGCAAACAAGAAGAATATTTGATTAAACTTTTAAAGGAAAAAAAAATGATAGATGTTAGAAAGTAGTTATTAAGTTTTGTTTAGTTATTCAAAGTTTATAGAATTTTTGATCAAGTGAAATTTTTTTAATGAAGTGTCTCGAGTTTGAATTCAATTAAAAAAAATAAGCTATTTCAATAACCTAGTATTAATGTAAGAAAGGCCAACAATAAACAATTAAAGGATATGTAAGCCTTGTAAGGTTGATGGCATGTTCTTCTTAGATTGGAGAAGTTTCTAAAGTATTAATTTTTTAATTGTTTTAAAATATTTTTTTATCTTTAAAAGTCTTAGTAAAAATATATTTTAAGTCTTTTTTTTTTTTTTTTTTTTTTTTTTTTTCTCCTTAGGTAGTCATTTAGATCAATCTAACATAATTGAAATATTAAGTAGTAATAGCTCATTCATTTTGATCTTATAAAAATTGATAGCTTTTGTAGCCATGTTACTTTTCAAGTAGCAAATTTCACACAATTAATTCTAAACTCTTTTCTTTTGCAAGTCGTCCCAGATAATCGCTATGTTTGAGTCATCAAATTGACTCACTAATTATTTTAGGACAAATTTTTTTATTTAAAGTGCTTAAAGTCATAATATGTAGTGAGTAGTGTAGAAATCCTTAGACAAATAGAAAATTAGAATGTTATAGAAATAGAGTTTTAGTAAGTCTTTATAGTAATTATCTTAATTGATTTAGTACTTTTACTTATTATTGAATATTAAGGATTATTTATTTAGATAAATACTTATATTGGCCTTATATTTATATTTATTACTTATAAAAAACCTATAAATATTAGTTAGTAGTTAGAAGAAGCATGAAAAACAACCTCATGTCTTTTTAGTTACGTATATAAGAAATTGAATTTATAATTTATTTAAATTAATTTTTTATTATAAAAAAATCACAAAATTAGAAAAATATAGATTTAAATTTATACTAATATTATAAAAATATTATAATAATTTTTATAATTTATTTAGAATTTACTTAAAATATTTTAGGAATTTTTAGAGTAATTTTTAAGACTTTGATAAAAATAAATTTTACTACCTTGGGAGCCATTATAAAAAAATGAAGCAAGATTTGAAGGCCTTATAAAGTTCCTAGGCTTATTGGATGTTTTTAAATACCATGATAAAGTAAAAAAATGCAAAAATATTAGTTTTACTAGTAAGAAATAAGAGGATCAGCAGCTAGTCTAGTCCTTGTGGAAAGAGAGGTGCATACATTCCATATAGGTTGTAGCACCTTGGAAATAGGTAGGAAGATAAGACTAAGGCCTTGTGGCCTCTTTTAACAACCTTTATATACTACTTATGAGCCTTTGTGAGACTCAAACTCTTGTTCTTTTAAACAAATTATCTTTGAGGTAAAAATTACTCACTTAATTTTTTTATTACTTGCCTTCTATCTTTAACCTATCATAACTTATTCATAATAACTTAGATTTATATGTTATTTATATCATTAGAAAGATAATTAGATTATTATTATTATTATTATTATTATTATTTTTATTATTTATTTTTTATTAGATAAAAATTTAATAAAAATATTGTGACTAGTTTTATAATGTACAATTATTTGATTGCACTTGCTCTACTTGTTTTGCATTATACTTCTTTTGTTCTTGTTCTTACTACTTCTACTTCACACCACCAATTATAAGCAACACTTAATTGAGGCCATCTTAAAATTGGAGTTGAGAGATAAAATTTTCCTTCTTAGATTTACTCAAGTAAGATTTATAAGCACACTTCTATTAGAAAGTGCTCTCTCTTGATTTGCACCTTTGATGAAAAAATATTTGTGACTATTCTATGATTTGAATCCATTCTTGAAAGTATTCACAACTACATTTGAAAAAAGTGATTGAAAAATAATAGTAGAAATCAAGCTTATATTATTATAATAAAGATTATATTCAGCCATGACATATGTTGCTGAATTCCAAAATCTTGCTTATAACATGGATTGGAATGACAAAGTATTTATCAAGCAATTTTGATATGAATTAAAAGATAATGCCAAAGATTTATTATTGACAATAGCAAGAGCAGATTCATTAGAGCAATTTATTACTCAAGCCATTGTATGTGACAATTAATTCTTTGAAAGATGCTAGGAAGAAAGATTTAATTAGAGAAGTATAAGTCAAGCCATAGCGACACCTTCTAAGTTTTTAGAAGCTTACTTTTTTGAATGAAAGCCTATGTAAATTGACACAATACGATTCAAACCTCTTATTGAATAAAAAAAAGACTCATTGTTATTAAGAAGATTTATAATTATATTATCAAAAATCCAAGCACATTGCTCAACTTTATCCAAAGATGCAATACAATCACAAAATTAAGAGTATGGTTGCCAACGAGGACAATATATCAAAAAAAAAAAAAAAAAAAAAAAAAAATCTAGCTACAATAGAAATCATGCAATTGAAATCTTGCATAACATCTAATAAAGATTATATTCTCTCCTTAGATCCTTTAATTTGTTTTTCAATAGAAGTTTATTTAGGATCAAAAAATCACAAAATCTTAACTTTGTTAGATTCAAGAGCCTCAACCTATTTTATAGACAAAGACTTTGTCAAAAAGAAAGAAATATTCTTAGTCAAGAAAACTAAATCCATACATGTAGAAGTCATAGATGGTCATTTTTTCTCTTTTAAAAAAATTATCTATAAGATTTTTCTTTTAGATGTATAAATTAAAGATCAAAATAGTGTAATAATATTTAATGTGATAAGATCTCCATCCAATCTAGTTATTTTAGGATTATTGTGATTAAAAAAATATAATTCTCAAATAGATTGGATTTCTTATAACCTTAATTTTTCTTATAGTTTGAATCAAAATTATATTAGTCAAATAGAAATATATAAACTTAGTACATCCAAATCCTTATTAATACATGTAAAAGCTTTCATTACTACAACAAAAGAAGGATCATCTTTTATTATATATGTCACACCTATTTCTAATAGTAAAAAGATGTCAAGTATTAATCCTAGGTAGCATTAAGATATCTAAGATGTTTTTGAAAAAAAAATATAAATATTTTTCTAAAACATCAATTTTATGATTATTTAATTGATTTCCAAGAAAGAGCTCAAGCACCATTTGAATCAATCTACAACTTATTGCAAAATGAGTTGGTTGTGCTAAAAGAATACATTGATAAGAACTTGGCTAAAAACTTCATACACCATCCAAAATCTACAACATGAGCTCCTATCTTATTTATGAAGAAAAATGATGGATCTTTGTGAATATGCAGAGATTATTTAGGACTTGATAAAATGACCATCAATGATATGAATCTCCTATCTCTAATTTCAAGACTTCTTTACCAACTCAATTAAGCAAAGATCTATACAAAAATAGATCTACAAAGAATATATAATCCAGTCCACATCAAAAAAGGAGATGAATAGAAGACTACTTTTCAAACTAGGTATGAACATTTTCAATATAATATCATGCTTTTTAGACTCACAAATGCACCAATTGCTTTTGAACATCTCATGAATGATTTTTTTGTGATTTCTTTGATGATTTTATTACTTGTTATTTAGACAACATTTTAATCTATTTTAAGAATATAAAAAAAATATAAACTTCATGTTTGTTATGTATTATAAAAACTTAAAAATACAAGATTTTATGCCAAGATAGAAAAGTATGTATTTTATACTACTCAAGTTGATTTTTTATAATACATCATTTCCAAAAAATAGCTAATAATGGATCTTAAAAAGATCCAGACTATCATGGATTAGAAGATTTCAAAAAAAGTCAGAGATGTGTAATATTTTTTGAAATTTTGCTAATTATTATCAAATTTTGATCAAAAACTTTTCTCAAATTGTAGCGCTTCTTATATGTTTGACATGTAAAGATAACCTTGAGTAGAATAAAGAAGTTGAAATATCTTTTGAAGCCTTAAAGTCAACATTTATTTTTGCACCAATTTTATATTGTATCAATTTTTTCAAAGCATTCTTCATGGAAACATATGCATTAGATTTTGCTATAGGTGATGTTTTGTCACAAATTAGAATAGATGACAATCTTCACCTGGTAGCTTTTCATTCCAAGAACTTTTCAACAACCAAGATTAATTATAAGATTTATAAAAAAAAAGCTTTTTATAATCATAAATTTTTTTCAAGAATGGCATCATTATTTTAAAAAAAATCTACTTTAATTATTGTATATATAGATCACACGTACCTCAAGTACTTCATGTTAATACATGTTTTGAATTGTTACCAAGTTTGTTGAAGCATGTCTTTATTAAAATTTGATTTTAAGATCACTTATGAATCTAAAAAATAATAAAATGTATTAAATGCTCTTTTTAGACATTCTTATCTTATGAAAAAATTAATAAATATAAATTTTGATTAATAAAGAATAATTTTCTTGAAATTGGAGTATTTTTATCTTCAAGCAATAAAATCAACATTGACTTTTGATTCAACCTTTGTCAAGAAAATTCAATTAATTATGTCTTCTAATCTTCTTATTTATGATATCAAAAATATATTTTTTTTAAATTTCACAATACTTCTAAGTTTGAGTTCAAAAATAATCTATTCTATTTTGAAGGACAATTATGTATTTTAAAAAAAAAAAACACAATTATGTATTCTTCAAATTTGTTACCACTTTTAAAAAATCAAATATTTTCAATAGAACATTAATCTTTTGTCGTTTTTGAGCTTTTTTTAACTACATCTTAATTGTTCTATGTAGCTTTGACAATCAATTTACTAAATATTTTTTCATAGGATTATCAATCTTTGAAAAGTAAAAAATATCAAGTCTAGAATGATAACCATAATTGGCAAAGAAAGGTGTTTGTTGAGTAGAATAATGTATCAAATTATTATATGCAAACTCTACTAATAGTAAAAGATTTGTCCAATCATCTTAATGATAGTTCATAGTATACCTCAAATATTGCTCCAAATCTTGATTCATTTATTCTATTTGGCCATCAATTTGAAGATGAAAAGCCAAAAAAAGCTTTATATTTATCTTTAAAATCTTGAAAAAGATTCTTTAAAATCTTGATATAAATTGAGTCATTCTATCTAATAAAATATCGTTAAATAATCCGTAATAGTGATAGATGTTATCAAAAAAAAGTTTAGCCATTTCTTCATTTATGCTAGAATTTTTACATAATAAAAAATATGCTATCTTGATAAAATAATCTACTATCACAAATATTGAATCATAACAACTTAGGACTAGAAGATCCATGATAAAATCTAAAAAAATGGAAGATCATGATTGTTCTAGAATAGGTAATGGGTGAAAAAGTTCATAAGGTCAATGGCAAGGAAATTTGGATCTTGAACAAATATTATATGATTGTACAAAGTCTTTGACTGCCTTCTACATTTGTGGCCAACAAAAATTTCTCAATGTTAGCTCCAAAATCTTATTGTATCCAAAATGTTTGGTATCATATTATAACACAACTATATAGTGAAAGGTAATAATATGGATCTTATTATAGAAGAGCCAAGTTAAAAGATAAAATAAAAAATATCCATAGAAGATAAGAAAGTAATAAATTTTTTTAGTAATTATGCTACTTTTTTAGAAAAGTGACTTTTACTTAATTTATACAACTATAAATAAGAAAAATAAGATAGATTAGAAAAATAAAAAATAAAGGCATATTTAAAAAGAAGTTAGGAGTGGATTTGAGCAAAAATTCCTAAAAGAAATTAGATATTGATACCTAAAGAGGACCAGTTACGAACCTAGGTTGAAAACAGATCTCGAGACACAAAACTAAGTCTCAATGACAATTCTAGGGTTCTTTGGTTGATCAAAGAGTAGGATTTGAGAAAAAACTTGATAGAATTTTTATATGCATTGATTTTGAAGGTTTTGGATAGATAATGACTTTGTAAGAGCTTTACAAAGTTGATGTTGTTTTCCATGATTCTAGTTTTTGGAAGATAAAATAGAGTTGATATTTTGGGCAATTTCAAGAGTTTGGTAATAGATCTACAAGTGAAATTTTTTGGATTTGTGGATGTAATTGTGTTGTGAATTTGAATTTGAGTTTGATTGAATGATTAGATTGAAAAGTATGAAGGTTTTTGTAGAATATGGTCTTAGAATTTAGGGTTTTGAAAACTAGTGAGGTTTTTTTAGATATTTATCAATCTGCTAATTAGATTGAAGAAATTTATTCAAAGAGGTAGTCAACTTAATTTCTAATAAGTATGTAAAGTTTGGAAGCAAAGTAATAGTTCAATTAGGAATAATTGGCTGTGAGAAATTGGCATCAAGGTTAGAAAATGAGATCGGTTGATACAGAAGTAGGTTTTTGAAATTATTGTGTGTTTGATAGTTCTAATTCTTTTCAATTTTTTTGTGCTTATTTTAAAATTAATTAGTGAAGAATATGAAAAATTTTAATTGAAATCAATAATTCAAATATTAATTATTGAAGTTCAAAATCTATTGTAAGGTTATTTGAAATTTTTTTGAAATTTAAAAAATTGATTAAGATTTGATTAGAATTAGGATTTGGTTAAGATTTAGGTTTTGTTTAAGATTAGGTTTTTATTAGGATTAGGTTTTTTTAGAATTAAGATTGATTAGGTTTAGGATTTGGTTTGATTTAGGATTTGATTTGGATTTCTTTAGGATTTTTTTAAGATTTTTTTAGATTCTTTGAGGATTCTTTTGAATTTTTTTAGAATTTCTTTAAGATTCTTTAGATTTCTTTAGGATTTTATTGTATTTTCTTTTATAATTTATTTCAAAAATAAAATAAAATAAAATAAAATAATAATAATAATAATAATAATAATAATAATAATAATACTTAGATTAAATTAATGCTCAATTATGCTTGTTAAGCTCCTATAGTAATTTGTATATGATTTTATCAGAGTTGTTAGGACTTGTTGCAATTTTTCTTTTATCTTCCATAGCCAAGTGCCTAGTGCATTCTCAAGCCAAAACTTTACGTAATACGACATCAGTTGTTAAAAATTCATGACGACTTTGAAAAACACATATTTGTATTCTACCTTATGGAATGTATAATTGTCTTTCAAAATAAAGTTGATGGTTCTTGAACTCAAACTTTGAAGGATCATAAAATTTGGAAGATTTATTCTTAATAACGTGGATAAGAGGATTAGAGGACATATTTGATTGAATTCACTTGAAAAAGATTGAATCAATATTCAATGTTGATTTTATTTCTTGAAGATAAAAATACTTTTGGTTCAAGAAAATCATTCTTTATTGATTAAGAGATGCATCTTTTTTTTGGTGCAAGATAAGAATGTCTAAAAAGGACATCTAACAAACCTTATTATTTTTGGAGTTGATAAGGAATCTTTAAATAAAAACTTGATAAAGACTTATTCCAATAAATTTGAAGACGATTTAAAACATATATCAACATGAAATACTTAAGATTCTTGTGATGTATATACATTGTGACTAGACTCAAGATACCTTTTACATAATGATATTATTCTTGAAATGAATTTATAATTACAAAGAGCTCTTTGCTGTAGATTTTATAATTAATCTTAATTACTAAATATTTTTAGAATAGAAAGTTATTTAATGGAATTTATCATCTGCTACCATTTGTGATATTAATATATCTAAGGCAAAGTTTGATGCATCTATTTTCATAAAAGATGCCTTAGAGAAGTAAACACAGTATAAAATTGATGCAAAAAAAACTCCTTTTTTAAAGCATCAAATAATATTTTGATTTCTTTACTCTACTCAAGTTTGTCTTCACAAATTAAATGTATAAGTGGAATTGTAACTTGAAAAAAATTCTTGATGAAGATCCAATAGTAATTGGCAAAGTCCAAAAAGTATTGCACATGTCTTATTATTCTTGAAATCTTCAAATCTATTATAGTTTAGACCTTTGGATCCATCATTAGCCTTTTTTTGGAAATGATGTATCTTAAGAAGTTAACTTAAGTAGTATAGAATATACACTTCTTTAATTTGGCATATAATTATGCATCCTTAAATTTTTGTAATATACAACAAATATGAACTTCATACTCTTTTATATTTTTAGAGTAGATTAAGATGTCTTTCAAATAATAAATTACAGAATCATCAAAAAACTCATAAAAGACATCATTCATCAGATGTTGAAAAGTATCTGATACATTCGTGAATCTAAAAGGCATGACATTATATTCAAAATGCTCATACTTGGTTCAAAATGTAATTATTTATTTTTTTATTTTTTTAATGCATACTAGATTATATGCTCTTTATAGATCTATTTTTGTATAGATCTTTGCTTGATTAAGTCGATCAAGAAGTCTTAAAATCAAAGGTAGAGGATACCTATTTTTGATGGTGATCTTGTTGAATCTTTGATAGTCTAGTTACATCTGTAGAGATCTATCTTTTTTCTTTACAAATAAGATAGGAGTTCCAACTAGAGATTTAGAATGGCATATAAAATTCTTATCCAATTTCTTATCAATGTATTCTTTAAGCACATCTAATTTTTTTATGATAAGCCATAGATTGGTCCAAATGGTAGTTGACGTCTTTTGTGAAGATTGATAGAACAATCATAAGAAGGATGCTTTAGAAGCATATTTGCATTCTTCTTTTCAAAAACATCTTAGAAATCTTAATATTAGCTAAAAATAATACTTAATAGTTTTTTATCATCAAAAATAGGCATGGCATATATAGCAAGAGATAATCTTTCTTTTGCAACATGTATAAAAGTTCTTATACCTACTAGTAAGGATTTGGATGTATTAGACTTATGTATTTTTACTTGACTAACAAGATTTTGGATTAAACTACCAAAAAAATTAAAATTACAAGAAATTTAATCTATTTAAAGATTATATTTTTTAATTAAGATAATCTTAAAATAATAAAATTTGATAGAGATCTTATTACATTAAATATTACCATGCTGTTATGATCTTTAATTAATATCTCTAAAAGAAAAATTTCATGTATAATATCTCTAGAAAATAACAAACAACTATCTATGACTTATATATATATATATATAAATTTAGTTTTTAAAACTAATGATATTTCTTATTTTTAGATAAAATCTTTATCTATAAAATATGCTAAGACTTTTGAATCTAATAAAGTTAAGACTTTGTGATTTTTTGGTCTTAAATAAACTTCTATTATAAAATAAGGTGAGGGGTTTGAGGAGAAAGTATGACCTTTATTAGGAGTCATATAAGATTTGAGCTATATGGTCCCTATTCTAATTAAAGAATCTTGTTTTTTGATACATTGTTATTGTATTATGTGAAGTTTAGCTTGAGAACGCACCAAGCACTTAGCAAATGGAAGAAAAATCCTAAAATCTAGTTAGGTGTTGCTTAGCCTCCTATTCCAATCTAAATATTAAACTTCTAATGTTAATATGTCTTTTTTAAATCATTCAATTGTTCTTAAATTTTATATTTTTATAGCAAATCAATTCTATTATCCTTATACAGAAATTTTATCTCAATTTAATTTCTAGATTATTGAAGATCTTAGAAATTCTAACTGCCTCTCAAAATCTAACTTTCAAGACTTTAATCTACTTTTAAGTCTATTCTCTAATTGCATTCTTTGATTTACAAAAGAACCTCCGAATTGCTATGAGTACCTAATTTTATGCTTCACAGTCTAATATCAATCTAGGTTGATAATCGGTCTTTTTTAGATATCAAATTTTTTCCTTTTAAGTTAATTTTTGCTAAAATCAACTCCTAATTTCTTTCTACATATGCTCATATCCTTTATTTTTCTAATCTATCTTATTTTTTCTTATGTATGACCTTACAAAGTAAGTAGAAGCTTGCTTTGTAAAATAGTAGCATTTATATCTTTAGTTTTACTTTCTTTGGACTATTATCTATTTTCTAAGATAATTTGCTACAATATTTGAAGTAAGATATTTTGTAATATAATAATTTCTTCATCCTTTTCACCTATTAGTTGTATTACATCACAACATCCATCGCCTCTAAACTTATGCATCTTTCAATATGCACCAATGATTCTTCAATATGTTGATATAGAGTATTCTTCGTCATGGTCAAATTCTTAATCTTTAATTTGTTCTTCTTCTCTCATTTCAATATCTTATAGTGGATTTTTTTATTCATCAAAACTAATATTTTTATGTCTTTATTTAAATAACTTGATTTTCTTCCCTGCTATATATATCTTCAATTCAATACCATCAAGTTCTCGTAATAAGTATGTTCCATTGTCATATATTTGTTTGACAACATAAGATCCAAACTATCTCTTTGTAATTTTTTTTTATCGTGTTATATTGGTTTTTCAAACTATTATTATAAATCAACATCCAATCATTATTTTGAATTAGTTTTAGATATAATTGATGCTTTTTGTCTAACCTTTCTTTGTTTTTTTTTCTTTTTTCTTTTAACTTCTTTATAGCTACCTCAATGTTCTTGGGTCTTCTTTCAAGTTGTCAAATTTTTAATGTTAATAATTCTTCTCTTCTTAAATTATCTTCTCAAGGTAATACATTTTATGTTCATACAACCTCCTCTATTGGCATCACCAATTTTTGTCTATACATCAATTTTGCTAGCATGTATCTTATAACTATATTATGAGTTGTGTAATCTACCCATAATGCAAATAGTAATAACTTAGGCCAATCACCTATCTTGCCTTGGCATGCTTTGATCAATATTTTAACAATTTGAGATTGGTCAAGTTGACATTTGCCATTTCTTTTTGGATTATATGCAGTTGTTAGTACAAGTCTAATGTCCATCCTTTCAAAGAACTCTTATGCTTTATTAACATCTAATTCTCCTCTATCCATAGTGATTTTTTTAATACAACCATATCAGCAAATAATTTCCTTTAATATAAACCAACATATCCCTTCCATAGTCTTTGTTCAAAGCATTCTTTCTTTGGCTTGATTTGTCAAATCTTCTTAAGCAAGTATCAAATATTTCTTTTGTTCAAATCCGATTGACATTGTAACTAAATCAACCATGCATTTGTAGTGAATTTCTAATGGATATGTTAGATGCAATCCATCTCAATGACAAATGTTTGAATATATTTGACAAATCTCATAAGATCCTATAAAATCCGTCATATCTTTATACATGCCCTTTTACCAATAGTTTTCTTTTACCCTTACAAATGCTGTCCAAATGCCTTAATCTCCGGCCTACTAACTTTCATGAAATTCTTTAATGATATTTTATTGGATACTATAGCCACATATAACCCATTGTGGCATTCTACTCCTTTTTTTTGGATGCTTCTATAAAAATCTATCATAAAGAAAATATCTATAAGTCTTCTTCCAAATTTTTTTAAGCTCATAATCCATCCAATCTTCTTACCACTTCAATGTACTGAAGTACTTTTCAATGTACAACCATTCACCATTATATAATTCTTCTAAAAATAATTCAAGTAGTATAGCCAAACACAATCCATCCCTTCTTATATACAAAGTCGAATAAATTCCAATGCCAATATTTTTTTCATTATCCACTATATCATCTTTATTATCATATCGTGATCATGATAACATATCTGCAACCATATTATCTTTTCTAGAAATATATTTGAATTCTAGATTTATAGACTTTATACATATAATTCATCTTAACATTATTATATTTAGTTTAAAATAACTAGTAATCATGCCTAATAAGAATAAATAATCTATTTCTATAACTATTGATGCGTCAATCAAATATTCATTTTTATTTTTCATAGCTATTACTATATTCTATAATTCTCTTTTGATTTTTACATATGTTCTCTATTTAGCATTCAAAACTTTTGCTCTAAATCTTATTATATATCTATTCCCTTATTCATCATCTTATCCAACTATCCAACCTATTTCAATTAGAATCGCATCAATTGTTAATATCACTAATCTTCCACATTCACAATTTACTTTCTTGAAAGCTGAAGAAAAAAGTTCTTTCAATTTTTTCATAGCTTTTCTTTGATTTCTTTTTTAATAAAATTTTTTATTTTTTTTATAACAACTTATACAATAGATCTGCTACATATGCAAAATGAGATATGTATATATGATAGAAAATATATGTTCATAAATTTTTTTGAACTTTCATTGTGTTTTTACATTCTTTCATCTTTTTAATAATATCAACCTTTTTCATACTTGATTTGTGTCTATATAATCTATACATGTATCTTACTACTAAAACTTTTTTTATCTCAAACATTGATTTTGTTCCCAATAAGGTTAAATGAATTTCTTCTAATCTTGTCAAAAAATACTCACAATTATCAATATAATCTGCTACAAACTTCTTACATCCCTTTGAATCCAATGTCTCATCTTTTTTTTCTTCTCTATATCTTTTAATTAGCATATCATTTTAAAAAGGCATTATTATAATTAGAATAAATTCTCTTAACACCTTATGCATTCCATTCATCATGTATATTATAGAATTTGTAGCCCCTTGTAGTAATATGTACATTCTAATCAATCTTAATAGTGTCTTTATAGTTATCAAATCCCTACTTGGCATTGCTAATTGAAATTAATTATAGCTTGAATAAAGATCATTCATTAAATAGATACTCCTTCAAATAAATGCTTCTCCAAATTCATCTACAATTGGACTTAAATCCATATTTCTAATGGTTATTTTATTCACAGATTACATGTCTTGTATAAATCTCATTGTTCCATTTTTCTTTGGCATTATAAACCATCAATTAGAATAGGGTGCCATAAGTAGTTTCAAAATCCTTATTTTAATTTTTTCATTGAATAAATCTATTAATTTAAATAAATGTGCTTTTGATACTAAAATTGATCACAAATTCCATGGTTCATGAGGAATAGTAAATATGACCATAGGTGCTATAATACTTGGATCAGCACATCTAATTTCATATGCATCAAATACAAAAGCCTTTCCATGTTGTCAAAGTACATCTTTAAAATATTTATCTTCATATTTTATTAAAAATCCATCACATCCAACATTTTATCTATCTAAAGTAGCATCTGTAAATTCATGCTCTATCTTTCTAGGATTCTTTAAATTTGATTGTGTAGATATTCTATTTATCTTTTCTTTATAATCTAATGGTAGTAGAAAAGATATTGATTTGATCTTTTTTGCCATTGATTTATATTTGGTTTCAATACATACCTTTTGGTGATTTTATTTTTTATTAATCTGTAAATTTTATTATAAAATTCTTTAGAATATATATTAATAAGTCTATTCTTTTTTTGCAATCTACCTTGAAATATATAATTTAATTCCTCCATAGTACCTACAAATCCCACTTCTTCAAATGCTCTTGAAATAAATTCATTTTCATTCAATTCTTTATTTTTTTAATTTTTGCTCAATATTTTTAATATATTATTTATCCATATTTTTCACCTTCTCAATAGTCTTAAAAGACAATATACAATCTTGTGTCAATCCAATAAGTGCAATAGGTAATATCTTTTTTTTTCTATACTTAGCAAAAATAAATATTTTTTTAATCCATGGCAATCTCGCTTTATAATGGTGTGTAGTAAAAATCCCTCACATGTTTATCTCTAAATTCACTAGTAAACTTTGGTAAAAGTTTCTCTCTCAAACTTCCATGATTTCTTTTATGATTAGCACATATTGTCAAAAATTGCACCATTCTCATTCCATCTCAACTTCTAATCTGAACATATACCGATCCATTGTCTTTAACTTTTGTTTTTATGTAAGCAGCCATAATATAAGATTATCTTAGAATGATAGGATAAGTAGACATATCTTGCACAAAGAAGTTTCATTCATCACTAACATCTCATATTGTAACCTTCACATTTGGACATGTTCCATATAATTCTCTTTATAAATTGTTTGCCACTCAAATCATCTATCCATGTTTAGTATCAATAAGCCATTTTTTCCTTTCATATAACTCTTTTGACACCAAATTGATCTCCAAACTATGATCAATTAATGCCACAATAGATTCCTCTAAATTTCCTAATTTGATCAATGTCTCCATTGTTGTTTTTGTTCAATGACTTTGAGAATAATGACTTGAAGTTTGGATTTCTTCTTCTTTTTCCATAATCATTATACATAAAACATCTCCATATGCATAAAATGTGTTCTTATAAAATCTTCTATAAATCTATTATTGCTTCAATATCTGATTGTAATTTATAACTAGAAGCCTTTGCTTTTTCTTTTACAATTTCTCTTTTCTTTGTAGAAATATTCTCTTTTGTCTCTTCATATATAGGATTCTTTTGTTGTTGTGCCTTTTCTATCCTCATAGTTCTTTTTGATGGCTCTTTATTATTTTCATTTTTTTTCCTTCTATTAATGCTTCATATTGATTCCATATAACATATGCATGTACAAATAGACTATCAACCAAATTATTCTAATCCATGGTTTTTTAAATATTCTTATCCATATTAATTAATATATCTCTACTAATCTTTCCATTTGCTGCATACTTCATTGTACTTGGCCACAATAAACTTATATGATCTGGTGCTTCAATGCTTATGCCCATATAATCTTGAGTAAATCCAATTCTATATGTCTTTGCTTCTTTTACATGAACCATTAATGCTTTCATATTCCCATTGCCAAAGTTTGTCCCTAATTTTTCTCCACTTTTTTTTAGATGTATTACACTATCTTTGAAAAAAATAATTCCTTTACATAGTGCATCTGGAAAATCCTCACATTTCCTTCTCAAATGATCCATGCTATCATACTACATGTACATATATACTACACCTTCCATCGATCCTAATCTTTGTTTTGTTGATACTCTTGATGATTGATTCTTCTCTTCAAATTTTATAAATTTTATTTCGAAATCTTTCATCTCTTATATAATTTCATTGATGCCTATTTCTTCTTTCTTTGATGTAGTAATTGAAGGTTGAATCATAGATATAAGATTGGTAGTAGGTATTTTTACTTAAGATACTTACAATGGTTTTTGAATACTTATCCTATTTTTTTAATATTTTTTTTATTATTTCAATATTTCAATATTTTTTTATATTTTCAATGATAGAAGAAAAATAGAAATCTGAGTTACTATGAATAAGTTATGAAGGTTTAAAAATATCAAGTAAATATATAAAAAATTAAGTGAATAATATTTACTTGAAGGATAACTTGCTTAAGAGATTAAGAATTCGAGCCTCACCAAGGCTTACAAGTAGTGTATAGGGGTGTTAAGAGAGGCCACAAGGCCTTAGGCTTATCTTCCTACCTATGTCCAAGATGTTACAATCCATATGGGACTTGTGCACCTCCCATTTTATAAGGACTAGTCTAATTGTTGGTCCTCCTATTTCTTACTAGTAAAACTATCATTTTTATATTTTTGACTTCACCATAGTATTTAAAAATATCCAATTAGCTTAAAAACCTTATATAGATTTCAAATATTGCTTCATTTTTTTATAGTGGCTCCTTAGGTGGTAAAATTCAATTTTGGTGAAATTGAATCTTGAAGTTTCTTTAAAAATTCATAAAATATTCTAAATAAAATTTAAATAAGTTCTAAAAAACTACATATTATTTTTATAAATATAATATCTATTTAAATCTATAATTTTCTATGTTGATAATTTTTTATAATAATAAAATCAATTTACATCTACTAAAAATCTTATTTTTCTATATAATTAACTAAGAAGATATGAACTTCTCTTTTATGCTTCGTGTAACTACTAATTAAAATTTATAGTTTTTTATAATTAATAAATATAGATATAAGGCCCATATAAATATTGATCTTAATAAATAATATTTAATAGTGAATAATAAATAAAAGTATTGAATCAACTAAGATAATTACCTCCAAGACTTATTAAGACTTCATTTCTACAACAAAAAATTTAATTTTCTATTTGTCTAAGGATTTCTATACTACTCACCATATATTATGATTTTAAGTACTTTGAATGCATCTTTTTTTTCTAAAATAATTAATGAATTGATTTGATAATTTACACATGGTGACCATCTAGGACGACTTGTAAAAGAGAAGAATCTAGAATTGACTATGTTAAATTTGCTACATGAAAAAGTGACTTGGCTTTAAATGATATCAAATTTTTTAAGATCAAAATGAGTAAGCTATTGCTACTTAATATATCAATTGAGTTGGATTGATCTAGATTACTATCCAAGAAAAATGAAGGACTTAAAATCTATTCTAACTAAGACTTTTTAAGATAAGAAAATATTAAAAAATTTAAAAAATTAATACTTTAGAATCTTCTCTAATATGAAAAGAGCACGACACCAATCTTATAAGGCTTATATATCCTTTGGTTGTTTATTATTAGACCTTCTTGCACTAACACTAGCTCATTGAGATAGCTTATTTTTTCCAATTGAGTTTAAACCAAAGATACTTCATTAATAATTCCTCACTTAACCAACAATTTTGCAACCTATAGATGGTTAAAAAAGACTTAACTACTACTTCTTAACATCCACTATTTTTTTTTTTTTTTTTTCCTTTTCTAAAAGTTTAATTAAGTATTCTTCTTGTATGCTTAAAATATATAGGACTTTTTGTAAAGAATTAAATTGAATAAAAGACAAGATAAATAAATATATCAATTATATATCTTAAATTCTAGAGTTTTAGTTTTCTAAATTCCACCCAATTTTGATGGTTTGCTGCTTAAGAAGTTGAATAAGAATAAATCTAAGGACGAGTTGATAGACCACATGTATAATAAAAATTATACTTTATATTCTTTGCATCTATTTTTCAAATTTTTACTAAAAAAATCTTTTCTAATTAAAATTAGCAATCAAATTGAATTATTTGAAAAGATTTTATCGACCAAATAAGGCTCCAACCATATAGCATCAAATTTACTTCGAAAATCTAGTTTGTTGATATCTTGTAAAAAAACTAACATGTCAGGTCTAAAGATTCTAGCCTTATATTATTTGTTAAAGATATTTTTTATTTTATTTTATTTTATATTATTTTTTTATAGCCTTCATAAATTAGAATTTTATCTTAATAAATTTTTAATATTTATTTTTAAAAGTCACATCTATTAATTTGGAATTAAGATTGTATACATGAAATTACTCTATGGATTTTATATATTAATCATTTGATATTTGTGGATAAATAGCCACATCATTTCCAACCATAAGATGATTAAAAATTTGTTTAAGTTATAGGAGGGAATTAAGATCAAATTCTTCAATCATGTCTTCTAATTTTTAATTTTCACTGCCATCAAAGTTTATCCTAAAGACATCTTTAATCTTAATAATATTGATAAGAGTAGCTAAATCTACCTCTACTTCATTATTTTGCCAAGTGGCAAAACCTTCTATGAAATTGATATACATTACTTCATGTATACTTGAAGTGGATTTTTTCTAATCATTACATGAATTCCTTGTCATCCTTTCAATTATATAATTTGGGGCCTATACAATTTAGTGGGATAGGTTTGACTATATTAGGTTGAGTCAATTCATTTCTCTCTAAATTAGCAAATCTCACCTTTTTTTTCAATTCTTGCATGAGTTGAAGAATGTATATTTCATTGTCAAAAGAATCAATAGAGATTTTTTCTAATGCTACTTCTTAAAGTTGAATAATGATCTTTGTTAAATTTTTTAGAAGGCCATAAATGATATGGAATTTTTTACTACTATAATCAATTTTTGCCTTAGTTTTCCTTAACCAAGATCTATCTAATAGTAAAAAATAAGAATTCTTATTTAAGTACATATAAATAATATAGAAAATAAAAAAATACTCTTCAACTTTTGTTATCACCTTACATCCACTAATTTGGTCAAAAGAAGTATTTTAGCATTGATTATCCATATTAATTACATAGAAAGAAGGACCATTGATACTAAGGTCTAAATTTTCCATAGTTTGTATAGACATTATATTTAATTCACTATCTCTATCTACAATTGTATATGAGATGATCTTATCAACTATCAATACTTCCAATTCTATTGCCTTGACTTCTTATATCCCTTGAATTATTTTCACATGGAGTCGGATTTTTATCTTAGACCTTTGACATTTTCTAAAAAATAAGCCTATTTTAAAAATCCTTCTCATCATTGGAGAAACCTCTAATAATTGTATAATAGGTATATTGGCCTTAATTTTCTTTAAGTCATATAAATCATAAGATTTCCTTTGATCTTCAATTTTTAAGAAAAATGAGGTATTACATTCTAATTTAGGAATCTTAGAACCTTTTCAATCTTTTATAGAAGAAAATCCCTCTACATGAATTTTTTTGATTTCTATATTGGATTTTTGGAAGAAGTTGGATTCAAAATTTGAGAATAATAGTTGTGACTTCTTTATGTTATTTGATGCATCTTTTGAGGCTTCATTTAGATCAAAGAAGTGAATAAAATCCTTTGAGCTATTCTCATTTTTTATTGAGGTAAAAGAGAGAAGTCTAGTATACTTAGACCTTGTTATAATTACCAAAGCCGACATATTAAGAATTTCTTTATTTTTACTAGGAACTTCTTTATAGAAAATATAATTCATTTGAGAAGATGAAGGTTGTTCTATAATAATTTGAGAACCTTGTTTTTCATATGGTATTTCTAAATACTTTATATCTTATGAATTTTTTCTTTTATTTTGTTGGACATATTGATGTTAGCTACTATTTAATTAAATAAATCCTCTTTGTATATTTAAACCTAAGAGAAGATGTCGGATTTGATGATTATTATTATAATTGTAAAATAGATTAAGAGATCTTAAGCTATTATCGAAATTTGGGATTCTTACTTCTTTCAAGTAGTCTTGGGCTTCTTGTTGATAATTTTCTTATGAAAATTTTAAAGAAACTATCTTATCAGATTATCTACTTACATCCATAGGATCGTTTCTCCCACAATTTCTACATACTACTCCATTTTTTGTCCAACAATTACTCGGTGGGTGTTTTTTGCCACAAAAGTGATATTCTTCTTACTCTTATCTTGGTTGATTTTTAAAACCTTAATAAAGATAACTACAACCTTAAGGATAAGCATTAGTTCTTAAATTTTTTTATTTTTATGAAGTAAATTATAGAATTGTTATCAATCAAGATTTTATTGGTAATTTTGTGGATTTGAAGAAAACAAGCTAAAATGCCCTGATTAGCAATATTAAGTATACCACAATTTTGAAGTAAACCTATTAAATTCTATAGAAAAAAAGGCTTGATTTGGATTTTGGCTCTTAATTCAAAATGTCATATGTTCTTAAATAACTTTCATCTATTGTGTCAATTCATTTAGGAATTATTGTTGGCTTTAAAAGGCTTTATTTTTAAATTCCATCTTTCATTTATTTCTATTCTTTGAATAAGTCAATTCTATAAAATTGGTTAATATTTCAACATCTAAAAATATAGAATAATGGTTTATAATTTGGAATTGATTTTTTATAGCCCCATAAAGGTATTATTAAGAATTACCTACTTTTAAAGTGTAGATTAGAATAAAATTTGGAATTTTATAGTCTTCTTTCTTCGACATCTTTTCTTCTTTCTTGTAAATATCTTCAATTATCTAGGCTATATTTTTAACATCTTTTAAGTTTTTTGGCCTTCCTTTGAAAATTTTCTTAATTATATCTTCACTATTGAATCCTTGAATAAAAAACTAACTAAAGATGTCATCTATAAGCAGGATTTCTACAAACCAAGTTACTTCAATTTCAAATTGCCAAATATAATTGACAATCTCTTTATCTTTTTTTTATCTCAAAACAAAAAGAGCTATGAAGGTATTAATCTTGCCTACTTTTGCTCTAAATTTTTTTAAAAATGCTCTCATGAACATGTTCCAATTCTTAAAGGCTTATAAAAAATAATTATTATACCATTCATAAGCTCCATCTTTTAATCTGCCTAAAAATCTTACAAGATAATATTTAAAATTGATTATTAAACACATTGTAAGAAGTTCCATAAACCTTTCTATGTATATTGTTGGATCGTCATCTCTAGTTTCTTTAAAAATAAGAAAGTTGTATGGAAATATTTTTAATTTAAAATATATATATATATATATATATTATAATTTTTTTTCAATTTTTTATCTTCTTCTTTATCTTCAAGTAAGACTTCTAACTTTTCTTATAACTTTCTATTAGTTGCTTGAAGAAAAAGCTCCACTTTACTTAGATCCAATAATTACCTTTCTTTCTTTGATAAATAAGAATATTAATTTTTAAATACTATTAATAATTTTTTTGCTAAAAGATCCTTCTTTGGCCTTTCAATTCATTCAAAAAATGACTTTTTTGTGAGCTTGTCACTATCTTTCAAGAAAAACTCATTTTTCAATACTTAAGAATATTTCTCCCATAAACTACTAAAATTTTCTATAGGAGATTTTACTTGATTTTTTATTTCTAGTACAAAATTTAATTCAAATAATTGAACCATCTTCCTTTCTAAAACATGCTATAATTCTATTTCTTTTACATAACATCTTAAATATTTTATAATATCCTTTCCTTCAAATTGAATGATTTTATCCATAACCACTTGTAATTTTTTATTTTTCATATCTTCTTTATGATCTTTAACCTGTTGCTATTGCATAAATAAGGCAAAAGCCTCAACCATGCTTACAGAGTTGGAAACAAAATACATACCTTGTCCTCTATTAGTTTTGCCACTTGTAGCTCCAATTGAAATACTACCCATAGCTCTTCTTTCAACTCTCTTCTCTTCCTTTTTTATAATTTAAATAATCTAAGAAAACCAAATACCTTCTACATCAAGCCTTTGATGTTGGATTTACCAAATATATCATATTACGTGAAGTTTTGCTCGAGAATGCACCAAATACTTGGCTATGGAAGGTAGAATAGAAATTACTATAATAAAATTCTAATTCTCATAGTATACTAAATAAATTCTAATAAAACCATAGAAAAACCAAAGACGCTTTAATCAAATTCAAAAGAACCTTAACAAAATTATAAATGAAACAATAAGAAATCTTAAAGGAATTCAAAGAAAATCCATAATAAATCTTAAAAGAATCTTTAATAAATCCTTAAAAAATTTAAAAATAATCACAAATATATCTTAAATAAATTTCAATTAAGTTCTATTTTGACCCTCACTGAAATCCTAATGGACTTCAATCAAATCCTAAAAAAATCCTAAATCTTAAATCAAATCTTAGAAAAATCCTAAATCTTAAATCAAACCTTAGACAAATCCTAAATCCTAAACCAAACCCTAGTCAAATTCTAAATCCTAAAGCAAATCCTAGTCAAATCCTAAATCCTAAACCAAATCCTGTACCAAATCTTAATCCTAAATCAATCTAATCTTAATACTATTTAAAACCTCAATATCTATCAATCAAACTATTGATCTTGCTTAAAACTTTATACACTTTCAACAACAAAATTAGCAATAAGAACACAAAATTTGAAGATAATTGAACTTATTAAATAGAAGAAAAATCCTAAAATCCACTGTTGTATTATAATACAATTATACGATGAAAGATAATAATATAAATCTTATTATAGAAGAGTCAAGTTAAAAGATAAAGGATAAAAATATAAATAAAGGATAAAAAGATAATAAAACTTTTAGTAGTAATGATGCCTTTTTAAAAAAGTAACTTCTATTTACTTTGTTAGACCATAAATATGGCAAAATAAAATATATTAGCAAAATAAAAGATATAAGCATTTAAAGAAAGAATTTAGGAGTTGATTTTAACAAAAATTAAATCAAAAAAAAAAAAATTGATACCTAGGGAGGGCTGGTTATCAACCTGGGTCGAAATCAGACCCTGAGGCACAAAACTAAGAACCTACAGTAACTTGGAGGTTTTTTTTGTAGATTGGAGAGTGGGCTTTGATAGTAGACTAGATAGGATTTCTATGAGCATTGGTTTTTGGGCGATTTGAATTTTTAATGACTTTATAAGAGCTTTACAAAAACAAGTTTGTGTTTGGATGACTTAGATTTTGTAAAATAAAATAGGATTGACGTTTTTGGCAGTTTCAAGAGTTTTGTAATAGATTTATGGATGAAATTTTATAAACTAATGGTTATAGTTGTGCTTAATGTGTGTTGTGAATCTTAGCTCAATCTAACAATTGAATTGAGGATTATTGAGGTTTAAGTGGATGAAGGATTCAAAAAGTAGAATTTTAGGTTTAGTGAGGATTTTTAAGATTTCTTGTAATCTACTAGTTAGATTGGAGTGAAATTTATGTACGAGGATATTAAACTTGTTTTTCTATGTATATAAGAATTTTGAAATCAATTGAATGGTGAAAAAGAGAGATATTGGCTCTGGAAGATTGGCATCAAGGTCAGAGAAGGAGGCCGGCCAATATCCAAGCACATTTTTAAGACTATCATCTATTTGGTAATTCCGATCATTTTCAAAAAATTTGTGCTTGTTATCAATTTAATTTTTAAGAAGTGTGCAAATTTTGAGTTAAGACCAATGAATCATCTATTACTAATGGAGGTTTAAATATATTATAGAAATTACTAGGATTTGAATTAGGATAAGGGTTTGGTTTAAGATTTAGGATTTGCTTAGGATTTGATTTAGGATTTAGGATTTTCTTAGGATTTGGTTTAGGATTTGGTTAGGATTTGATTCAGAATTAGGATTTTATTTAGGATTTATAGTTTGGTTAGGATTTTGTTAGAATTTGATTTAGGATTTAGGATTTGATTTAGGATTAGAATTTAGGATTTCATAAAGATTTGGTGTAGGATTTAGAATTTGGTTAGGATTTGATTTAGGATTTAGGATTTTATTAGGATTTATTTAAGATTTAAGATTTAACTAGTTTTTGGCATAAAAATTGAATGAAGTCTAATAGGATTTTAACTAGGATTAAATTAAGATTGAATTGAGATGTATTTGAGATATATTTGTGAGCATTTTAATATTTCTTTAAGTTTTCTTATTGTTTCTTTATAATTCTTTTGAATTTTCTTTTGAATTTGATTAAAGCTTACTTAGCATTATTATGGTCTAATTAGAGTTTGATTAGTATTCTATTAGACTTAGGATTTTGTTGTTGTAATTTCCATTCTACCTTCCAATATAACCCTCCCTTCTAGGGACAAGTTCCACGAGGAGCGGTCTTCAAGATATGGCGAATTATATTTGCTACATACTCCGATCTTTGTTCTCTTCGAAGATGGTTGATAGGTCCTCTCAACCATCTATAGTGTCTCATACGATGGCAAAAAGACCACCTTGTTATTTGGTCATTATTGAGGCCTTCATAACTTCCTTCAAATAAAACATTTGGAATATTGTCAGGACTTGTTCCTACCTCTAATAAAATCACTAAACATTGGGAATTTCTTCCAAGGTCATGATATCAAACACGTTGTATCTCGCCATTTATTCGAGGAAGGATTTGTCATTCTTGAGGATCTTCATCTCGATTCCGTTGTCTTGAAGGTTGTGACAATTACAATGTCTCATCTAATAAGTCCACAAATGAAAGCTCTTGAGTTGAATCTGTTGGTTGTTAGTACTCCATCTCATCACAAATACACAGAAGTTACAATAAAAGATAGAAGGTAGAATGTTATTTTCCTTTAATCTTGTTTCTTTTATAGCAAAAGTTTGCTATTCTTCATCTTGATTTTGATAGATGTCATTGATGAAAGACTTCAACTTTCTTTGTTACATTTGTAAGATTCTTTGATGGCTCCCATGTGCATTCACTAATATCATATCTGTGCCAATGAACAAGATATTCCAACCTACTTCAGTGCGACCTTGAGTCTAAGACTTCTTCCACCTCAAATTCTTGGTTATTATCCACTTCTATAAGAGGAGGTGGTATTTATCTTTTTCCCAAGATATTCACTATCTTATATGGCTCCAAAAGAGACATGTGAAATATATGATGGATCTTCATAGACTCTTGTAGATGTAATCGATAGGCAATAGGATTGATTTTTTCACAAATAGGAAAAGGTCCCAGCCTACGATAATATAATTTATCACAAAGATGAGTAGTCTTGATAATACTAAAAAGTAATCATACCTTGTCACCTATATTATATTATAGTTCTTCTTTGCAATAGACATCTGTATTGATCATTTGTCATTCTTGAGCTTCCTTTAATTGTACCTTCATTGTTGTATGTAGCTCTGACAAATAATTTGCTAAATCTTCTGTTGCAGGATTATCAACTTTTGAAAAGTCAAAAGTATCAAGATGTGGATGATAACCATAATTGGTAAAGAAAGGTGTTTATTGAGTAGAAGAATGTGTCGAATTATTATATGCAAACTCTACCAATGGTAAAAGAGTTTTCTAATCATCTTGATGATAGTTGATGATACATGTCAAACACTACTCCAAAACTTGATTTACTCATTTTATTTGTCCATTAGTTTGAAGATGAAAAGTTGAAAAAAGCTTTATATCCACCTTTAGAATCTTAAATAGGATTCTCCAAAATCTTGATACAAATTGAGTCCCCATATTCAATATAATATCGTTTGGCAATCCATGATAGTGATAGATATTATTAATGAAAAGCTTAGCTATTTCTTCACGTGTAATAGATTTTGTATATAATATAAAATATGCCATCTTGGTAAAATGATCTACTATCACAAATATAGAGTCATAAGAACGTGAGATTGGAAGATCTGTGATGAAATCCATAGAAATAAAAGACCATGCTTGTTCTTGAATGGGTAACAGCTGAAGAAGTCTATAAGGTCAATGATGAGGAGTTTTTGATCTTGAGAAAATATAACAAGATTGTTCAAAATCCTTCACTGCCTTCCACATTTGTGGCCACCAAAAATCCTTGGATATTAGTTCTTAAGTTTTATTGTACCAAAAATGTTCGGGTGCTAAAAAGTCATGACAAGCTTGAAGAACACGTAATTGAGTTTCACCTTTTGGAACATATAGGCATCCTTCAAAATATAATAGATTATTCTTGAACTCAAACTTGGAAGTATCATGAGACTTAGAGGAAGTATCCTTGATATCCTGAACAAGAGGATTAGAGGACATGCTTCATTGAATTTGGCTCACAAATATTGATTTTATAGCTCAAAGATGAAAATGCTCGCACTTCAAGAGAATTGATCTTTGTTGATCAAAAGATGCATCTCCTTCTTTTGGTGGAAGATAAGAACGTCTAAAAAGAGCATCCGATAGACCTTGTTATTTTTCGGGTCAATAAAGGATCCTGAAATTGAATCTAGATAAAGACATGCTCAAACGAGATTGACAACAATTCAAGACATATTGTCGTAATATGTGAAGTCTTGCTTGAGAATGCTCCAGACACTTGGTTGTGGAAGGTAGAATCAAAATTACAACAACAAAATCCTAATTCTAATAAAATATTAACTAAAATCTAATTAGAGCATAATAATGCTAAACAAGCTTTAATCAAATTCAAAGAAACCTCAAAGAAATTTCAAAGAAATAATAAGAAATCTTAAAGAAATATTAGAATGATCACAAATAAATCTCAAATACATCTCAATTTGATCTTAATTTAATCCTAGTTAAAATCCTATTGGACTTCATTCAAAATTTAGGCCAAAATTAATTAAATTTTAAACCCTAAATAAATCCTAATAAAATCCTAAATCCTAAATCAAATCCTAAACCCTAAACCAAATTCTAACCAAACTTTAAATCAAACCTTAAATCTTAAATCAAAACCTAATTAAATCTTAAACCCTAAACCAAATCTTAAATCCTAAACCAAACCTTAACCATAAATCAAATCCTAACCAAATCCTAGTAATTGTCACGGCCATAATCATGTAAGCTAATAATTACATATAGAAATAGGTAGAAGTAAGTAAAAGTAGATAAAAGTAAGTTAATTCTATAATATTTAATATAGAAGCTTCCTAGAAACTTCCTAGACACTGCTTTGACTTCATAGGTGTCTTTAATTGACTTTTTGGATTAGAAACGTGGTCAACAAGTTGGCCATGTGCCACACATGTTGTTAGCTTGAAGATCAAGCTAACTATGTGGCCCACACGTAGAAAAACTTGCCTTGTAAGTCAAGGCATGTGTCCTACAAAGTCAACACATATTGGAGGTCTTATAGAACGTCGCCACGTAGCCCCTAGTTAGATAGTATATATAGAGACAAGAGTGAAGGCTTCTTCACTCTTGTCAACTCTTTTCTTGCTTCTAGTCCAGGTTCAAGAGTCTTTAGTTTCTTGTCTTTTGGCAATAGCCATTCCAATTTCCTTTTAATATACCTACTTGTTTATATTTTGACTTATTATATCGAGATAGCCTTTTGGTGTATATTTTCCCTCATCGAATCTTTGTCATTGACAGTAATTTCTATAATAAAATTAAACCTCAATAGCTATAAATGAACCATCGAACCAAGGTGTGCTTAATATGTATTGTGAATCTTAGCTTGATATAAATTCAACCATTATATTTGTGCCTCAGAATTTGTTTTGATCTAGGTTGATAATCGGCCCTCTTTGGGTAGTAATATCTAGTTTTTTTAGGTAATTTTTGCTAGAATTTATTCTTAACTTCTTCCTAAAGATATTTATATCATTTAATTTTCCAATCTAACTTATTTTGCCTTATTTATGGTCCTATAAAGTAAGTAAAAGCTATTTTTTTAAAAAAAATAACATTACTACTAAAAATTTTACTACCATCCTATCTTTTATCCATATTTTTTTACTTTTTCTTTCAACTTGGCTCTTCTATAATAAGTTTCATATTATTATCTTTTACCATATGGTCATGTTACAACACAACAACGTGCTGACATGAAATATTTAAGGTTCTTATGGTTTATATATACGGTAACTGGACTTGAGGTGCCTTCTAGATAATGATGCCCTTCTTAAATTGAATATACAATTACAAGGAGCTCTTTATCATGGATCTGTCACGGACATAATCATGTGTCACAGACATAATCATGTAAGCTAGTAATAACATATACAAATATATAGAAGTAAGTAAAAATACGTAAAAATAAGTTAATTCTATAGTATTTAATATGGAAGCTTCCTAGAAGCTTCATAGATACTGCTTTGATTTCATAGGTGTCTTTAATTGATTTTTTGGATTAGAAACGTAGTCAACAAGTTGGCCATGTGCCACACATGTTGTTAGCTTGAAGATCAAGCTAACTATGTGGCCCACACATAGAAGAACTTGCCTTGTAAGTCAAGGCATGTGTCCTACAAAGTCAACACATATTGGAGGTCCTATAGAACGTTGCCACGTAGCCCCTAGTTAGATAGTATATATAGAGACAAGAGTGAAGGCTACTTCATTCTTGTCAACTCCTTTCTTGCTTCTAGTCTAGTTTCAAGGATCTCTAGTTTTCTTGTCTTTTGGCAAAAGCCATTCTAGTTTTTCTTTCAATATACATACTTGTTTATTTATATTTTGTTACCTCTCTTTGAGTGAAGGCTAACTTATCTGAATTGTTTTTTCATCGAGTTCTTGTTCTTGACAGATTGACAAGAGTACACCTACAATATCAAAGCTTTGCCTAATCTTGATTGAGAGTAGATTACCCCTTTTTCTTGATAAGATATAAGCATATTAGAAGTTGCGGATTACCCTCTTCTAAACTGATATTGTTCTTAGTATTTTCTTTGTTCTCAAGTCCTCTCTTCTATTTGTTTAGAGCGATATTAGATATCTTCTTTCTTCTAAGTATTATCATGGCAGAACATGTTGAAATGAAGAGTGCAATGGCACAAATGCAAGAGCAATTGAGGGAGTTAATGCTTGCGATGCATCAACTCAATTTACCATGACAAGGAGCAACAAGATTGGCAGGAAGTGAAGATATAGAAATGGTTGGAGCTGCTTCAACATCTGCACCAAATCATGTCCTTTCTCCTATGGTGGAATACCCTTCAAATGTTAGAGAACCAAGAATTGTCCTACCCGAGAAGTTTGATGGCACCAGATCCAAGTTTCGAGGATTTATCAATCAAGTGCAACTTGTGATTGAACTTCAACTCCAAAGCTATCCAACTCCAGGATCGCAAGTTAGATTCATTGGTATGCTTCTTTCAAGTTCAGCACTATCATGGTTTTCATCTTTTCTTGAACAACGAGACCCAATATTGGATAATCTAGAGGCTTTTTTGGCGGAGTTTCGATCCATGTATAGAGAACATGATGCAATTTGTGTTGCAACCAATAAGATCCGTATTTTACGATAAGGCAATCGATCAGTAACGTTATACACTTCACAATTTTGAAAACTTACAACTGATATCAAGTGGGATGATGCTGCACTTATTAGCCAATTTTTCTACGGATTATAATATGAGGTAAAAAAATTAATGCTCAACTTACCTGATCCTCAAACATTGAGTCAAGCAATTGACTTTGCTGTGAAGTGCGACAATCGCCTTTTTCAATTCCAATCTGAGAACCATATAAGTGGACCTCAATGTTACTATAATTCAATAGCAACACCAACACCTCTTCAACACATACATTCGGAAGTAGAGGATATGCAAATTGATGCAGTACGTTTCAAACCTCTTACTGAGCAAGAAAAGACTCGTCGTCATCAAGAAGGATTATATTTATATTGTGGAGAATCAAAGCACATTGCTCAACATTGTCCAAAGAAACGACGCAATCACAAAATGAGGAGTATGGTTGTGAAAGAAGACAATATGTCGGAAAACAAGTTTGTCCAGCTACAATAGGGACCGTGCGGCTGGAACCTTGCACAACATCTAGTAAAGGTCCTATTCTCTCCTCAAAGCCCTCTCCTTGTTTTACATTAAATGTTATTTTAGGACCTAAACATTACAAAGTCTCTGCCTTGTTAGATTCAGGAGCCTCAGCGTGTTTTTTAGATGAAGAATTTACTAAAAGACATAGCATATCTTTAGTAAAGAAAACTAAACCTGTTCATGTAGAAGTCATAGATGGTCGTCCATTGTCTTCTGGAGGTATTACCCACAAAATCCTTCCTATAGAAGTAATAATCAATGGTCATAATAGTTTTGTAGTATTTAATATCATTAGATCTCCCTCTAATCCAGTCATTTTAGGTTTATCGTAGTTAGAAAAATATAACCTTCAAATAGATTGGATTTCTCGAACTCTTACTTTCTCTAAAAGTATAACTAATAGTATAATTAATCAAGTAGAGAGTCATAAGTCCTGTTCAATTAAATCCATATTTATAGGTGCAAAAGCTTTCTTGTATGCTACTATGAAAGAATCACCATATATTATTTATGCCACACCTGTTTCTACTGGTGAAAAGACTTCAAGTGGCATTCCAAGCCAATATCAAGAATTTCATGATGTATTTGAAAAAAAGAATGTGGATACACTCTCGAAACATCATCCCTATGATTGCTCAATTGACCTTCAAGAAGGAGCACAACCGCCATTCAGACCAATCTACAGTTTATCACAAAAAGAGTTGGCTGAACTCAAGGAATATATTGAAGAAAATCTAGCCAAGAATTTCATACGCCATTCTAAATCTCCGGCAGGAGCTCCAATTCTATTTGTAAAGAAAAAAGATGGATCATTGCGGATGTGTGTTGATTATTGAGGACTCAACAAGATTACCATCAAGAACACGTATCCACTACCTTTAATATCTGGACTTCTTGATCAACTGGATCAAGCTAAGATCTATACAAAAATAGATCTTCGAGGAGCATACAACCTAGTACGCATCAAAGAAGGAGATGAATGAAAGACTACGTTTTGAACTAGGTATGGACATTTTGAATACAACGTCATGCCTTTTGGACTTACAAATGCACCAACAGCTTTTCAACATCTAATGAATGATGTTTTTCGAGAGTTTTGGGACGATTTTGTGGTATGTTATCTAGACGACATCTTGATCTATTCTAAGAATCTAGAAGAACATGAACTTCTTGTTCGTCGTGTGTTACAAAAAATAAGAGATGCAGGACTCTATGCCAAGATAGAAAAGTGTGTATTCCACACTACTCAAGTCGATTTCTTAGATTACATCATTTCAAATGATGGACTTATGATAGATCCTAAAAAAGTTCAAACTATTATAGACTGGAAGATCCCAAAAATGATAAGAGATGTCCAATGTTTTTTGAGATTTGTCAACTACTATCGGATCTTCATCAAAGATTTTTCTCGAGTTGCAGCTCCCTTTACACGTTTGACTTGTAAAGACAAACTCCAATGGAATCAAGAAGCGGAAGTTGCTTTTGAAACTTTGAAGACAACGTTTGTTTCTGCACCAATCTTGTATCGTGTTGATTTTTCCAAAGCATTCTTTATGGAAACAGATGCATCGGACTTTGCTCTGGGTGCGGTTTTATCACAAATGGGAACAGATGACAAACTTCATCCAGTAGCCTTTCATTCAAGAAAATTCTCAGCAGCAGAAATCAATTATGAGATCCACGACAAAGAACTTTTTGCAATTGTGGATTCTTTTCAAGAATGGCATCATTATCTAGAAGGCGCTTCTAGTCCAGTCACCATGTATATGGATCACAAGAACCTCAAATATTTTATATCAGCACGCGTATTAAATCATCGCCAAGCTCGTTGGAGCATGTCTTTATGAAGATTCGAGTTCATCATCACTTATCGGCCAGAAAAACAACAAGGTTTGTCTGATGCCTTGTCTAGACTTTCTTATCTTGTACCAAAAGAAAGAAATGCAGCTTTTGAGCAACAAAGAACGGTTCTCTTCAAGCCACAACAATTTCATCTTCGAGCAATAAAATCAACATTGACTGTTGATTTAACTTTTCTTAAGCAAGTCCAGTTAAGTATGTCTTCAAACCCTCTTGTTCATCATATCAAGAATAATTCTTCTAAATCTCATGATCCCTCTAAATTTGAATTCAAGAACAACCTACTCTATTTCGAAGGACGCTTATATATTCCAAAAGGAGAAGCACGTTTACGTGCTTTTCAAGCTTGTCATGACTTCCTAGTAGCAGGACATTTTAGATATAATAAGACTTTGGAGCTGATATCTAGGGATTTTTGGTGGCCTCAAATGTGGAAGGCAGTTAAAGACTTTGTACAATCATGTGATGTTTGCTCAAGATTAAAAACTCCTCGTCATCGATCTTTTGAACTTCTTCAGCCATTACCCATTCCAGAACAACCATGATCTTCTGTTTCTATGGACTTCATCACGGATCTTCCAATCTCAAGTTCTTATGACTCTATATTCGTGATAGTAGATCATTTTTCTAAGATGGCACCTTTTGTACCATGTACAAAATCTATCACAAGTGAAGAAACATCTAAGCTTTTTCTTGACAATATCTATCGCTATCATGGATTATCCAAGGATATTATATCAGATAGGAGAACTCAATTTGTATCAAGATTTTGGCAGACTCTTTTTAAGATTCTTAAAGTGGAGATAAAACTATCTTTGGCATTCCATCCTCAAACTGATGGACAAATGGAGCGTGTTAATCAAGTTTTGGAGCAATATTTAAGATGTACCATTAATTACCAACAAGATGATTGGACAACTCTTTTGCCATTGGCAGAATTTGCTTATAATAACACGATACATTCTTCTAGAAAACAAACACTTTTTTTTGCTAATTATGATTATCATCCACGACTTGATACTTTTGACTTTTCAAAAGTTGATAATCCTACTACGAAAGATTTCGCAATTCATTTATCAGAGCTACATGCAACGATGAAGGCGTAGTTAAAAGAGGCTCAAGAACAACAAAAGGTCAATGCGGATGTCTATCGAAAGGAACAACCATCATTCATCTTGGGTGATAAGGTATGGTTACTTCGTCACAATATCAAGACCACTCATTCTTGTGATAAGTTGGACTATCAAAGGCTGGGACCATTTTCTATTTCTACACAAATCAATCCAGTTGCATATCGTTTCCATCTATCAGAATCAATGAAAATCCATCCAGTATTCTACGTGTCTCTTCTTGAACCATAAAAGACAATGGACATACCAAGAAGACGACAAGCTCTACCTCCTCCTATAAAAGTGGACAATAATGAAGAGTTTGAAGTAGAAGAAGTCATAGATTCAAGGCGGTGCCAAAATAAATTAGAATATCTTATCCATTGGCGCGGATATGATATTAGTGAATGCACATCGGAGCCAATAAAGAAACTTGTAAATGCAGCAAAGGCAGTGGAGGCTTTTCATCGATGACATCCATCAAAATCAAGATGAAAACCTTCTTTATAAAAGAAAAAACATCTAGGGAAGATAACATTCTACTTTCAATTCTTGTTCGTAGCTTCTTTGTAGTGGTGATGCTTAGGAGATGGAGAACCAACAGCCAGTAGATTCGACTCAAGAGCCTTCATTTATTGACCTGTCGGATGAGACATTACGATTGTCACAACCTTCAAGACGATGCAATCGAGATGAAGATCTTCAAGAACGATATGTTCTTCCTCGAATAGATAGCGAGATACAACGCGTTTGATATCACAATTTGGGAAGGGACTCCCGATGTTTGGTGATTGTGCTAGAGGTAGGAATAACTCCTGATGGTGTTTCAAATATTCTATTCGAAAGAAGTTACGAAGGCCTCAACAATGATCAAATAACTGGGTGGTCTTCCCGCCCTGGTATGGGACACTACTGATGGTTGAGAGGCCCTATCAATCATCTTCGAAGAGAACAAAGATCAGAGTATGTGGCGAATACAATTTGTCGCATCATAGATTTCTTCAACATATGATGGCCACTCCTTATAGAACTCTTTCCTTGAAAGGAGGATAATGTCATGGACATAATCATGTAAGCTAGTAATTACATATACAAATAGGTAGAAGTAAGTAAAAATAGGTAAAAGTAGGTTAATTCTATAGTATTTAATATGGAAGCTTCCTAGAAGCTTAATGGACGCTGCTTTGACTTCATAGGTGTCTTTAATTGACTTTTTGGATTAGAAACGTGGTCAACAAGTTGGCCATGTACCACATATGTTGTTAGCTTGAAGATCAAGCTAACTATGTGGCCCACACATAGAAGAACTTGCCTTGTAAGTCAAGGCATGTGTCCTACAAAGTCAACACATATTAGAGGTCCTATAGAACGTCGCCACGTAGCCCCTAGTTAGATACTATATATAGAGACAAGAGTGAAGGCTTCTTCACTCTTATCAACTCTTTTCTTGCTTCTAGTCTAGTTTCAAGGGTCTCTAGTTTTCTTGTCTTTTGGCAATAGCCATTCTAGTTTCTCTTTCAATATATATACTTGTTTATATATATTTTGTTACCTCTCTTTGAGTGAAGGCTCACTTGTTTGAATTATTTTTTCATCGAGTTCTTGTCCTTGACATATGGATCTTATTATTGAAGAGCCAAGTTAAAAAAAAAAGGTAGAAAAATATGGATGAAAGATAAGAAGGTAGTAAAACTTTTAGTAGTAATGCTGCCCTTTTAGAAAAAATAGCTTCTACTTACTTTAAAGGACCAAAAATAAGGCAAAATAAGGTAGATTGGAAAAATAAATGATATAAACATCTTTAGGAAAAAGTTAAGAGTAAATTCTAGTAAAAATTACTTAAAAAAACTAGATGTTGATACCTAGAGAAGGTTGGTTATGAACTAGGATCAAAATCAGATCCTAAGGCACAAAACCGAGTCTCGACGACGACTTTGAGATTCTTTGGCAGATCGAAGAGTGGAATTTGATAGCAAATTGAATAAGGTTTCTATAGGTATTAATTTTGGATGATTTGGAGTTGTAATGACTTTGTAAGAGCTTTGCAAAGTCAAGGTTTGTTTTGGATGACTTGGATTATATGAAATAAAATAGGGTTTATATTTTGGGTGATTTCAAGAGTTTTGTAATAGATCTACGGAAGAAAAATTGTAGGTTTATGGTTATAGTTGTGTTTAATGTGTGTTGTAAATTTGAGCTCGATCTAATGGTTGAATTGAAGAATATTGAGGTTTAAGTGGATTAAGGTCTCAAAAAGTAGAATTTTAGGTCTAATGGGGGTTTTTTAGATTTCTTGCAATCTTCTTATTAGATTGAAGTGAAACTTACATGAAAAGATATTAGACTTGATTTTCTATGTGTATAAGAATTTTGAAATCAATTAAACGATGCAAAAGAGAGATATTGGCTTTGGAAGATTGGCATCAAGATTGGAGAAGGAGGCCGGCCAATATCCAAGCACATTTTTGAAGTTATCGCCAATTTGGTAACTCTGATCCTTTTTAATTTTTTTGTACTTGTTTTTAACTTAATTTTTAAGAAGTATGAAAAATTTGAGTTAAGATCAACGGTTTATTTATTAGCTATTGAGGTTTAAATCTATTATAGGAATTACTAGGATTTGGTTTAGGATTTGATTAGAGTTTGGTTTAGGGTTTAGGATTTGGATTAGGGTTTGATTTAGGGTTTAGGATTTGGTTAGGATTTGGTTTAGGGTTTAGAAATTGTATTAGGATTTGATTAAGATTTGGTTAGGATTTGATTTAGGATTTGGTTGGAATTTGGTTTAAGATTTGTTTAGGGTTTGATTTAGGATTTGGTTTAGGAATTAGTTAGGGTTTTATTTAGGATTTGGATTAGGATTTGGTTAGGATTTGATTTAAGGTTTAGGATTTGATTTAGGATTTGGTTAGGGTTTGGTTTAGGATTTGGTTGGGGTTTGATTTAAGATTTGTTTAGGATTTGATTTAGGGTTTAGGATTTTATTAAGATTTAAGATTCAATTTTTTTTGGCTTAAAGTTTGAATGAACTTCAATAGGATTTTAATTAGAATTAAATTAAGATTGAATTGAGATGTATTTGAGTGATATTTGTGATCTTTCTAATATTTCTTTAAGAATTCTTATTATTTGTTTGAAATTTCTTTGAGGTTTCTTTGAATTTGATTAAGCTGGCTTACCATTATTATGGTCTAATTAGAGTATTGTTAGTATTCTATTAGAATTAGGATTTTATTATTATAATTTCTATTCTTCCTTCCACAGCTAGGTGCTCGGAGCATTCTCAAGCAAGACTTCATGTATTACGACAATGTTTACATCAATAATTACTTATATGATTAAGTAGAAGTAGGTTAATATAGCATAATTTCATAAAATCTTCTAAAGTAGTTTTGTAGAAGCTTCATAGATATAGTTTTGACTTTAGATGTGTTTGAAGGTTAGAAACTTGGGCAAAAAGCTAACCATCTATTGGTACCTTATGGAACAAGTTATCTCCATTTATCAACTTGTGGAACAAGCCAATTACGTGGTGCATACATAGATAACTTGCCTTGCAAGATAAAACATGTGGTTAGCAAAGTCAACACATGTTGGAGGTCCTATAGGATATCACGACGTAGCTCTTAGTTAGATAGTATATATGGACTCAAGAATGAAGCCTTCTTCACTCTTGCCAATACATTCCTAATTCTTAGTCTTATTTCAAGACTTTCTAATCTTCTTATTTTTAGCAATAGCCATTCTAGTTCAATAATATATCATTTTTGAGTGACTTTTTAGTTCTTTTCAGTGACATCAGAGTGCATTGAGGGTTTTTTTTTTTTGAGATTCATATCCTTGACAGTTTAATAAGAGTGCTAACATATTATTTTTGTCTTGTTTTAGAAGTGAGTGAATTACTCCACTTTTATTGTTGTGTTTTGAAGGTTGTAGACTACCCACCTTTAAACAAAAAGTCTTGTTTTCTAATACTGATCTTTTCTTTAAAGAAAATGGATTATCCCTCTTTGTGGAATTTATTTTTAGATGTTGTGGATTATCCTCCTTTAATTTAATTTTTGAATTCGTTTGACTTGTCTATGAGAGAAAAGATTATGGATGCTACTCTCAATGAAAGTGAGAATATATTTGTAACTATGGCAGATCTTCATGAACTTATCAACACTCTAACAATGGAAATGTCACATATTTCCAACGTGAATCATGGAAGCACTATGCCTACGCCTATGGAAGAAGTTCAAAGTCTGCGGTAAGAAGTTGTGTAGTTGAAAGAAGCAAGTAGATTAACATCACAACCAAATCCATGGAGTTTTGGTTCTACAAATATGACATGGACAAGGATTAGTATGCCTGAGAAGTTTGATGGAACAAGATAAAAATTTCAAAGATTTTTGCAACAAGTCAAGCTTTATCTAAGGTTACATCTTTTCCAATATCTTGATGGATTTACCTAAGTCGGATCCATAGACACACTACTATCAAGAAGTGTTCTTTCTTAGTTTGTACCTTTTATAGTATCTTTTTTGATAATTATTTATATTTTATTTTATTTTAGTTTCCTATATTTTTTATAGACTATATCAAATGCAAGAGTTGGGTTCTCTTTATTTTTACAAATAATCCCAAATGGTCACCATATGTGAGTCCCACTAATGGATCTTTATTGGTGGATTGGTTAAAAATATAGTATTGAGTCATTTAATGAGATAAATATTAAGGTTAGAGAGTCTTTTTGACTATTTATATATTTATTAGAATTTAGAAGTATTTATAAGTATAAAAGTCATATTAAAAGAAAAGTTACAAAAATGGAATCTTAATAAGTCTTGGAGGCCATTATCTTAGTTGGTTTAGTATTTTCACTCATTATTGAGTATTAATGATTAATAATTGAGACCAATTTCTATATTGGCCTCATATCTACATGTATTACTTTAAAAAATCCTATCAAAAATTAGTTAATACATAAAAGAAACATAAAGAAAGAAAAAAAATAAATAAAACAAAACAAAACAAAACAAAACATGTCTTTTAAGTTATATATGTAGAAAATAGGATTTTTAGTGGATTTAAATTTATTTTATTACTATAAAAGATTATAATAATAGAAAAATATATCATTATATGGATATTAGTATTATATAAGTATTATAAGATTTTTAGAATTTATTAAGAATTTATTTAAGATTTTTTACGAATTTTTAGAAAAAAATTTAAGACCTTGGTAAAATTAAATTTTACCACCTTGAGAGCCACTATGAAGAAATAAAGCAAGATTTGAAGACAATACAAGGTTTTTAGGCTATTTGGATATTTTTTAATACCATGGTGAAGTCAAAAATATAAAAAAAGTAATTTTAGTAGTAGAAAATAGAAGGACCAGCAGCTAGTATAGTCCTTATAGGAAGAGAGGTACATAATTCTTATATGGGTTGTGGCACCTTGGGTATAGGTAGGAAGATAAGACTAAGGCCTCAAGGCTTCTTTTGACAACCGATATATATTACTTGTGAGCCTTGGTGAGGCTCGAGCTCCTGATTTCTCAAGCAAGTTATCCTTGAGATAAAAATTATTTACTTAACTTTTTATTATTTACATTCTATCTTTAATCTATCATAACTTACTCATAGTAACTTGAAATTACATGATTTTTATGTCATTGAAAAGTTGAAAAAATCTTCTATCTAAAAATTTATTTTTTATTTTTTATTTTTTATTTTTTTAGATAAAAATCTAGTGAACAGACTGTGACTAGTTTTGTAGTGTACAATTGCTTGATTGCACTTGTTTCACTTATTTTGATTTTTCTTCTTTTGTTATTGTTTATTGCTAATTCTACTTTATACCACCAATTACAAAAAACTTTTAATTGAGGCCATCTTATAATTTTGTCAAGGACATGAACTCGATGAAAAACAATTCAGATAAGCGAGCCTTCACTCAAAGAGAGGTAACAAAATATATATAAACAAGTATATATATTGAAATAGAAACTGGAATGGCTATTGCCAAAAGACAAGAAAACTAGAGACCCTTGAAACTAGACTAGAAGCAAGAAAGGAGTTGACAAGAGTGAAGAAGCCTTCACTCTTGTCTCTATATATACTATCTAATTAGGAGCTATGTGGCGACGTTCTATAGGACCTCCAATATGTGTTGACTTTGTAGGACACATGCCTTGACTTACAAGGCAAGTTTTTCTATGTGTGGGCCACATAGTTAGCTTGATCTTCAAGCTAACAACATGTGTGGCACATGGCCAACTTGTTGACCACGTTTCTAATCCAAAAAGTCAATTAAAGACACCTATGAAGTCAAAGCAACGTCTAGGAAGTTTCTAGGAGCTTCTATATTAAATATTATAGAATTAACTTACTTTTATCTACTTTTACTTACTTCTACCTATTTCTATATGTAATTATTAGCTTACATGATTATGGCCGTGACATTACCCCCCCTTCTAGAGACAAGTTCCACGAGGAGCGGTCATCATATGTTGAGGAAATCTATGATGCGATGAATTGTATTCGCCACATACTCTGATCTTTGTTCTCTTCGAAGATGATTGATAGGACCTCTCAACCATTGGTAGTGTCCCATACCAGGGCGAGAAGACCACCCAGTTATTTGATCATTGTTAAGGCCTTCGTAACTTCCTTCGAATAGAATATTCGGAACACCATCAGGAGTTGTTCCTACCTCTAACAAAATCACCAAACATCGAGAGTCCCTTCCCAAATCGTGATACCAAACGCATTGTATCTCACCATCTATTCAAGGAAGAACATGTCGTTCTTGAAGATCTTCATCTCGATTGCGTCGTCTTGAAGGTTGTGACAATCGTAATGTCTCGTCCGGCAGGTCAGCAAACGAAGGTTCTTGAGTTGAATCCGCTGGTTGTTGGCTCTCCATCTAATTAGCATCACAAATGCAAAGAAGTTACAAACAAGGATAGGAAATTGAATGTTATCTTGCCTCAATCTTGTCTCTTTTATAAGAGAGATTTTCATCTTGGTTTTAATGGATGTCGTTGATGAAAAACTTTGACTTTAGTTGATGCATTTGCTAGATTCCTGGATGGCTCCCATGTACATTCACTAATATCATATCCGCGCCAATAAACAAGATATTCCAGCTTATTTCGGCGCCGCCTTGACTCTAATATCTCTTCCACCCCAAATTCTTCATTATTATCTACTTCTATAGAAGGCGGTGGCATTTGTCTTCTTCCTTGTATATCCACTGTCTTATATGGTTCAAGAAGAGACACGTGGAATACAGGATGGATCTTCATTGACTCCGATAGATGTAACCGATATGCAACTGGGTTGATCTGTTCAGAAACAGAAAAGGGGCCAAGCCTACGATAGTCCAACTTGTCACAAGGTCGAGTAGTCTTGATATTGCAACGAAGTAGCCATACCTTATCACCCACGTTGATTTGTGGTTACTCCTTACGATATAGATCTGTGTTTATTTTTTGTCGTTCTTGAGCTTCCTTCAATTGCGTCTTCATTATTGCAGGTAACTCTGACAACCAATTTGCCATATCTTCTGCTGCAGGATTATCAACTTTTGAAAAATCAAAAGTATCAAGTTGTGGATGATAGCCATAATTGGTAAAGAAAGGTGTTTGTTGCATGGAAGAATATACAGTATTATTATAAGTAAACTCTGCCAATGGCAGAAAGGTTGTCCAATCATCTTGTTGATAGTTGATAGTACACCTTAAATATTGCTCCAAGACTTGGTTTACGCGCTCTGTTTGTCCATCAGTTTGAAGATGGAAAGCCGAAGATAGTTTTATCTCCACTTTTAAAATCTTGAAAAGAGTCCTCCAAAATCTTGACACAAATTGAGTTCCCCTATCTGATATGATATCTTTAGGTAATCCATGATAGCGATAGATATTATCAATGAAAAGCTTAGCTGTTTCTTCACCTGTGATAGATTTTGTACATGGCACAAAATGTGCCATCTTGGTGAAACGATCTACTATCACAAATATAGAATCATAAGATCTTGAGCTTAGAAGATCTGTGATGAAATCCATAGAAACAGAAGACCATGGTTGTTCTAGTATAGGTAATGGCTGAAGAAGTCCGTAAGGTCGATGACGAGGAATTTTTGATCTTGAACAAATATCACATGATTGTACAAAGTCTTTGACTGACTTCCACATTTGTGGCCACCAAAAATCTCTTGATATGAGTTCCAAAGTCTTATTATATCCAAAGTGTCCTGCTGCTGGAAAGTTATGACGTGCTTGAAGAACATGTAAACGTGCTTCTCCTTCTGGAACATATAGGCGTCCTTCAAAATATAATAGATTATTCTTGAACTCGAACTTAGAAGAATCATGAGACTTGGAAGAATTATTCTCGATATCATAAACAAGAGGGTCTGAGGACATACTGGACTAGATTTGCTTGAAAAAAGTTGAATCAACCATCAATGTTGATTTCATTGCTCGGAGATGAAATTGCTCCGGTTTCAAGAGGACCGTTCTTTGTTGCTCAAAAGCTGCATCTCCTTCTTTTGGTGCAAAATAAGAACGTCTAGATAGGGCATCAGACAAACCTTGTTGTTTTCTTGGCCGATAAGTGATAATGAACTCGAATCTTGACAAAGACATACTCCAACGAGCTTGACGACGATTCAACACGCGTGCTGGCATGAAATACTCGAGGTTCTTGTGATCTGTATACATAGTGACTGGACTAGAAGCGCCTTCTAGATAATGACACCATTCTTGAAAGGAATCCATGATCGCAAGAAGTTCTTTATCGTGGATCTCATAATTGATCTCGGCTGCTGAGAATTTTCTTGAATGAAAAGCTATCGGATGAAGTTTGTCATCTGTTCCCATTTGTGATAAAACTGCACCCAAGGCAAAATCTGATGCATCTGTTTCCATAAAAAATGCCTTGGAAAAGTCAACACGATACAAGACTGGTGCAGAGACAAACGATGTCTTCAAGGCTTCAAATGCTGCTTCCGCTTCTTGATTCCATTGGAATTTATCTTTACTAGTCAAGCGTATAAGTGGAACTGCAACTCGTGAGAAATCTTTGATGAAGATCCGATAGTAATTGGCAAATCCCAAGAAACATTGGACATCTCTTACTGTCCTTGGAATCTTCCAATCCATGATTGTTTGGACTTTCTTAGAATCCATCATGAGACCATCATTTGAAATGATGTATCCTAAAAAGTCAACTTGAGTAGTGTGAAATACACACTTTTCCATCTTGGCATACAATCCTGCATCTCTAAGTTTTTGTAATACTTGACGAACATATATTTCATGTTCTTTAACGTTCTTAGAATAGATCAGGATATCGTCTAGATAGCAGACGACAAAATTGTCTAAGAATTCACGAAATACATCATTCATGAGATGTTGAAAAGCAGCTGGTGCATTTGTGAGTCCAAAGGGCATGACATTATATTCGAAATGTCCATACCTGGTTCGAAACGCAGTCTTCCATTCATCTCCTTCTTTGATCCGTACTAGATTATATGCTCCTCTTAGATCTATTTTTGTATAGATCTTAGCTTGATTCAACTGGTCAAGGAGTCCTGATATCAAAGGTAATGGATACCTGTTCTTGATTGTGATCTTGTTGAGTCCTCGATAATCAACACACATTCGTAAAGATCCATCTTTTTTCTTTACGAATAGAATTGGAGCTCCTGCTGGAGATTTTGAATGGCGTATGAAATTCTTCGCTAAATTCTCGTCAATATATGTCTTGAGTTCAGCCATCTCATCTTGCGATAAACTATAAATTGGTCCAAATGGTGGCTGAGTTCCTTCCTTGAGGTCGATTGAACAATCATATGGGCGATGCTCAAGAAGAATATCTGCATTCTTTTTCTCAAAAACGTCTTGATACTCCTGATATTGACTTGGAATGCCACTTGAAGTCTTTACGTTTTCAGAAATAGGTGCAGCATAAATAGCAAAAGTTGATCCTTCTTTTGCTGCGTATATAAATACTTTTGTACCTATCAGTACGGATTTTACTATACTAGACTTATAATTTTTTACTTGGTTGGTAGAACTATTAATAACGCTCTGGGAAAAGTCAAGTTTATACAAATTCCAATCTATTCGAGGGTTATATTTTTCTAGCCATGATAAACCTAAAATAACTGGATTGGACGGGGATTTAATTATGTTAAAAGCTATGTAGCTATCATGACCGTCTATTGTTACTTTTATAGGATGAGTTTCATGAGTGACATCTCCAGAAGACAAGGGACGACCATCTATGACTTCTACATGTACTGGTTTAGGTTTCTGTACAAAGGATATTTTACGACTTTTAACAAATTGTTCATCTAAAAAACATGCTGAGGCTCCCGAATCTAATAAAGCAGAGGCTTTGTAATTCTTAGGTCCTAAATATAAGTCTATTATAAAACAAGGAGAGGGTTCTTAGGAGAGGATAGGACCTTCATTAGGAATTATACAAGGTTCCAACTGCACGGTCCCTATTGTAGCTGGACGAATCCGTTTTCCGACATGTTGTCTTCTTTGACCGTCGTACCCCTCATTTTATAGTTGCGTCATTTTTTTGGACAATGTTGAGCAGTGTGCTTAGGTTCTCCGCAATATAAACATAATCCTTCTTGACGACGACGAATCTTTTCTTGCTCAGTTAGGGGTTTAAAACGTACCACGTCAATTTGCATGTCTTCTACTTCCGAATGTATATTTGGCAAAGATATTGATGTTGCCATTGAGTAATAACGTTGAGATTCTCGTGAATGATTCTTGGATCGAAATTCGAAAAGTCGATTATCACATTTTACCGCAAAATCGATTGCTTGACTCAAAGTTTGAGGATCAGGTAAGTTGAGCATCAATTTCTTTACTTCGTATTGCAATCCATAAAGAAATTGACTGATGAGTGCAGCATCATCCCACTTGATGTCAATTACAAGTTGTCGAAATTGTGAAGCATACACTGTTACTGAGCGATTTCTTTGTCGCAGAATTCGGATCTTATTTGTTGCAATACGAGTTGCATCGTGTTCACCATACATAGATCGAAACTCCGCCAAAAAAGCTTCCAAATTGTCCAATATTGGATTTCGTTGTTCAAGAAAAGACGAAAACCACGCTAATGCAGAACCAGAAAGTAGAGTACCAATAAACCTGACTTGTGATCCTGGAGTTGGATAGCTTTGCGGTTGAAGTTCAATTGCCAATTGTACTTGATTGATGAACCCTCGAAACTTTGATCTCGTACCATCAAATTTCTCGGGTAAGGCAATTCTTGGTTCTCTAGTGCTTACAGGGTGTTGTACAATTAGAAAAGGAACGTGATTTGTTGTAGATGTTGAAGCAGCTCCGATCATCTCTATATCTCCACTTTCTGCTATTCTTGTTCTTTCCTGTGTTGGTGAATTGAGTTGATGCATCGCAAGCATTAACTCCCTCATTTGCTCTTGCATTTGTGCCATTGCACTCTTCATTTCAACAAGCTCTGCCATAATAACACTAAGAAGAAAAATTTGTTTGATACTGCTCAAGACAAAAGAAAAGAAAGACTTGATAACAAAGAAGATACTAAGAACAATATCAGTTTAGAAGTGGGTAATCCGCAAACTTCCAATACGCTTATGTCTTGTCAAGAGAAAGGGGTAATCCACTCTTACTCAAGAAAAAACAAAGCTCTGATATTGTAAATGTACTTTTGTCAATCTGTCAAGGACAAGAACTCGATGAAAAACAATTCAGACAAGCGAGCCTTCACTCAAAGAGAGGTAACAAAATATATATAAACAAGTATATATATTGAAATAGAAACTGGAATGGCTATTGCCAAAAGACAAGAAAACTAGAGACCCTTGAAACTAGACTAGAAGTAAGAAAGGAGTTGACAAGAGTGAAGAAGCCTTCACTCTTGTCTCTATATATACTATCTAATTAGGAGCTACGTGGCAACGTTCTATAGGACCTCCAATATGTGTTGACTTTGTAGGACACATGCCTTGACTTACAAGGCAAGTTTTTCTACGTGTGGGCCACATAGTTAGCTTGATCTTCAAGCTAACAACATGTGTGGCACATGGCCAACTTGTTGACCACGTTTCTAATCCAAAAAGTCAATTAAAGACACCTATGAAGTCAAAGCAACGTCTAGGAAGTTTCTAGGAAGCTTCTATATTAAATATTATAGAATTAATTTACTTTTATCTACTTTTACTTACTTCTACCTATTTCTATATGTAATTATTAGCTTACATGATTATGGCCGTGACAAATTTGGGATGAGGGAGAAATTTATACTCACACTTGCAAAGTCAATACATGTTGGAAGTCCTATAAAACATTGCCATACAACTCTTAAGTAGATCATATATATAGAGAGAAAAATAAAGCCTTCTTCACTCTTATCTATTTTTTTCTAGCTTCTAATCTAGTTTCAAGAGTATTTAGTTTTCTTATCTTTTGGCAATAGCCATTCTAACTTCTTTTTAATATATATGCTTCTTATTTTTATTTTGTCATACTTCTTTGAGAAAGTCTTACTTGTTTACTTACTTTTATCAAGTTCTTGTCATTGACACTAAAATGACCTATCAACTACCTTTAAAGGAAACAAAGATCAAAGTATGTAATAAATACAATTTGTCATGTCTTGGACTTTATCAACGTGTAATCACCACTACTTATGGAACTTGTCTTTAGAAGAAGGGATAATGTTATATATATATATATATTCATTCTAATAATTATTTAAATAATATAAATAGATAAAAATATATAAAAATAAATTAATTTAATAATACTTTATAGAGTAGCTTCTTTAAAGCTTTATTGATATAGTTTCATCTTTATACATGTGTATAAGTAAATGGTAGGTTGAAGATTTGGCCAACAACTTGGCCATGTATTATACATATTGATAATTTGTAATACAAACTAACCATGAGGAGCATATATGAAAAATTTGCCTTGCAAGTTAAAACATGTGTCTTGCAAGTTAAGACATGTGTCTTACAAATTAGACATGTATTAAAGGTCCTATAGAATGATGCTATGTAGCTCCTAATTAAATAGTATATATTTTTGCATCTATTTTTATTTTTCATTAATACATTCATCATACTAAAGATCATTCTTTTTGCATTCGTCAAATAGCCATATTAAATTTAAGTTTCTTATTTTTATTTTAATTCTTAATTTTAATCTATTTTGATTATAAAATATACACTTTAATTCACATTTAATGCTCATACATAATTATATTCTAAATATCTATATTATTTTAATTATATATAAAATCTATCACTTAAGTAATAATTTTAAATACATGTTTGGCACTATGATTAATTATACACAATATGTGCATAATTTTTATTTTAAAGATTTTATTTCTCCAAAATAAAAGTTTTTATAACATAATTGTTTTCTTCATTTTTTGCTAGTAATACTTATTAAGGACTTTGCTAGCTTGCTTCTAATATTTCACAAATATTGATATCATATATTATACAATTGATATACTATAATATTAAAAATTAATATTTTAATTATTTTCAAATTTATATTTTGTTATTTTTGAAGATATCATTCTAATATGTTTTAATTTGATATTCTTTTAAAAATCTTTTCATACGAAAACTCCTAAAATATTTATTTAAGTTTCTTTTTACATTATTTTTTTTATAAATTATATATATTAGTATATTAATAACTAATATTTTTCTTATAATTAATCATATAATTATAATTTTTATATAATTTATTTTTATTTTTATATATGATTCCATAAATTATATATATATATATATATATATATATATATATATATATATATATATAATAATTTATATAATAACGTCATTTAAAAAAAATTGAAATAAGATCTAAAGAATTAATTATCACACTTAATAGCAAAGTTAATTTATTTTTAATATTGTAAAATTAATTGAATTTAACAAAACATTAGTCATTTTATTGTTTATTCTATTAAAACTAGTTAATAAGTGCAACATCATTCCACTTTTTATTACAAAAAAAGTATATATAAATAATTTAAATAGAACAAACTCTATCTTTTAAAAAATTTAGTAATTATTTTTTATTATCTACTTTGAAAGAGTGGACTTAGAAATATTATTGATTTAAACAAGATTGTGAACATTTATATGTTTCGATTGATTTTTCAATAGTTTATAAGTTCTATTAGAAAATTAAAATTATACTATTTTTAAAATCTATTTTTAATTCTTAATATTTTATTTTGAAACTAATTATTTTTTTAAATCCTGTTTTTGTGTTTTGTATATGTCTATGTGTTTTTTTTTATTTTTAAAAATAAAATCACAAATATTTTATATCATTAGAAGGCAAGCAACTATTTTAATATTTTTTATTGTTTTCTAAAAAATACATTCTTTCTTTTTTTAAATGTAAAACACATTATTATTTTAAAATAAAATTCAACAAAAAATAAAAAATAAAAAAAAACAAAAAAAAATGTCATTTGATAATATTTATTGAATTTACACATTCTAACTAATATTAGTTTTTTTACTTACAATTTCAGTTTGTATCAAAATTTTGAAAGATTTTTGAAGATTTTAGAGGGAGAAATTTAATTTTTCTTTCACTTTTTAACATACAAATATATATATATATATATATATATATATATATATAAAATTTTAGATTGTCTTATTTTATACCACCTTAGAGCACCAAAATAGTATCTATTTGATTGAGAAATTCAATTTTTTTTTAAAAACTACATTTTATCTAATTTTTGAAAACAAACCTCTGACCAAATTTTGAATAGATATTTAAAATTCAGAAATTCACTTACAATCTTAAAGAACATAAGATTGAAAAATTTTAAAAATCATGTTTCAAGAGGTAAATATCCACCTTAAAATAGCTTAGGCTAAGTTGATTAGCACCAAAATTATGAAGTGTAAGTATCATATGTTCTTTAAGATTGTAGGTGAAGTTCAGAATAAAACAAATTATGAGTTTTAAATACATATACAATATTTTTATTAAAAGAACTTATCTTTATGAGTATACAACTTGATTCTTCACAAAATTAGCATGTTCAAAGTATTCTTAGTATCCAATTTATTTTCTTTATTTTATTTTATTTTTACTTTTAAATTATGATATAATATTTTTTTGTAAATAAGTTAAAATAAATTTTTGCTTATTCAAGAATTTTTGTAATAACCTTTAATTTTCATTTTTGATATTTTTGTATGGTTTATGTATATATGAATAGTTTAAAATAATAATTCCTATTTATAGATAAATATATAATTAAGCTTATTCATATAACTTTATTTTGTAATAGATTTATTTGATTTTGATAATTAGATTTTTTTTCAAAAAGAAGAAGTAGTTATAGCATATTACCTTTATATTTTTTTTAAGATTATATTTTTATTAATCACTTGCTTTTAAAAAAATGTTAAGTTTATGTATTTTTTGAAAATAACAAATGTCCATCAACTAAAAAATTAAATTAAATGATCATTTGAGTTTAAATTGAAAAAAAAATCCTATGGAAAAAAAAAAAAAAAAAAGAAAAGAAAAAGAGACTAAGATAGTAGAAATCATGTGAGAATGAAAAAGTGATGGCAAAACGAAGATTGAAAAGCTTGGAAGGGAAGTGGAAGAGGGAAGTGGAAGAGCAAATGCAAGAACATGAATGGCAAAGAAAAGAAGAAAAGGAAAAGAAAAAAAGAGAAAGAAAAGGAAAGGAGGCCATGACTAAGCAAGCACATAGGATTAACTACAACCCAACCATGACCAAAAACAAAAGAGTGTCTAGAGAGGAGAAGGAGGTCAATTTACATTTATAAGTGTGAAAGAGTGGGTGAGGGTGTGTGATATATAGTGGGAGAGGGGGAGAGGGATGGGGATGTGATAGTATCGAGGGTGACGCTGCTAACGGGGTCAACACAACAGCACCTTATTCATCAGCTCCACCCCCCACCCCCCAAGTTAAGCCAAAGCTTACATGACATTTTCGTCCCTTTTGCCTTTTGCCCTTTGTTTGTGTTGTTAGGCTTCCGTCTCCGTTGCGGAGCCCCCCCAGCCCCCCCTCCCCCACTCACTCTTCTACCAAAACTGCGTCCTCTCTTTGTTTCCCGTGGCTCTGTGGTAGTCGTTTTTGTGTCGGACCCTGGATAGCGCGCGTGAGAGAGAGAGAGAGAGCCCCTGTGAAATGCAGTCGGGGAAGGACGCCATACGCTTCCTTTTTCCTTTGTCTGTCTGTTTGCGTGTGTGGCGAAGTTGTTTCTGTCTGTGGTGAAGATTTGCAGAGGGTGTTTCGAGAGAGAGGGCAGCAGTGGAGGGGTATGAGGGTATGCAATTGCGGTGGATGTAAGAGAATATCGATGGTGATTTTCAGGAAGACAAGGTGCTGGAGGAGCGCTTGAGTGTAGGCAGGGACCGACGGTGGTAGTGAGTGTCGTCGGTGCAAGTTGAGGTGGTGGGAAAGGTCGATGTCTGTTGCGATGATCATCGGTTGTGTCGAGGGGGTTGACAACCTCGGTGGTATGAGTTGATGGAGAGAGTGGTGCCTGTGCATGATTTGCAAGGTGTTTTTGGGAGTAGTTAGGTGTTTTTGAAAATAGTGAGCAGTGATCGACAGGCGGGGCTTTTGTGTTAGCAAATTGGAGACAAGAGAAAGAGCGAGTCTGGCGGGTAGGAACGCGTCGTCTTGTGTATGCTCTGGCTCAGGGAGGTAAAGTGGCGTATGCTGGAGTTGATGCTTGGTATATCGGAGAAGGGATCCGGTTGTGCAAGTGACGTAGTTTACTTTAGTGCATTCTTAGATTATGTAACGCATGGTGTGTTTCGCGTGAGTATTGGTTTTCATGTGGATTCGTGCGGCCGGCCTTGCGGGGTGTTGTGATCATGTTGGAAGAGGTGGTGTTCTTGGAGTCTTTGTGCAACCGTAATTTAGTGCCTTTCTGCTCTTAATTGGTGGATTATATGTAGCCCTATTGTGCCTGGCTTCCCAGTGTTGCTGAATTATCTGCCCTCAATTCAGGCAGACGCTTTTCATCTCTGGCGATAAGAAGGCTGACAGTTACGGTGGCATATTTATAAGGGCCTATCTGAATCTTGTCTCCACAAACGAGTCCCAAGTAGATCTTGCGCCCGGTGAGTAAGGAAGTGTAGTTCTTGACTGAGCACGGGCGCCAGGTCACAGCTGTTGAAGCTTAGGCCCTGAACGCCTGATACTGGTTACTGGAGCGAAATCTATGTTGGCATGAAAGCGATATGTGGTCGCGGTGATGTAGGTGTATCAGATGCTCGGATATGAGTAATCAGGAATGGAAAGGGCTCCGATTTTCGACAGAGGGACGGGAATTGGTGACATAGATGGTTTTATCGGTTTTGGCTCTGTCCATTTGGGGGTTGTTTAGGTGCATGCGACAAATAACGTCGGTACAATCATCACGCGTTCACAATCGGCCCTCAACGGCGTCTTCGTCACTCAACATGGAAGTCATATCTTTGAGGGAGGATGATCGGGTGGAGCGGACGCAACGAGAAATACATGCTGCTCTCTTGCATAATCCTGTCATGGCAGAGCGGAGTCACACTGTTAGGGAGCGGGAGTTGACCTTGGAGCGGGGATTAGAAATACAGGATCGAGAGGCGCACTTTATGTCATCTGCGCGAGCACAGGCCCTGGTGTCTCCCGTGGGCTTGCGATCAACGTCCAGTAAGCGCAAACTGGACGATTATGAAATAGGAGTGGCTGAATCATCCGTGTCTGCGACCTCCCAGGTTGATGGAATTTTCTTTGCTAATGCACCCAAGTTCAGTCAATAACATCTTGTGAAAAGTGTACACGTCCATCACACGCGGTGCTCCGTTTTTCGTTTCTCAGTCGACTGCTCAGATGTTGTACTGTTGCTTTCGATGTATAAACTCATTTCATATTGAAGCTCACTATTGCAGGTACGGGCGAGAAGAGAGACCAGGGAAGATGTGCAGGAAGGGAGTGTGACAGAGTCCAGTGGTAGGGAAAGATTTGAGATAGGATTATTAGTAGGTGCAGCTGAAGCTCAGCCTCTCGATGGAGAGAGCCAAATGCGCGAAGAAGATGGAAACGCTGCCCTTGACGACGATTCCACTTGGGAAGACGAGCCTAATTGGAATCTGAGTTCGTCTGAAGAAATTGGCGAGTCAAGTAAGGAACCCCCTGACAAAATCGAGGATAGCAGCAGAGCAGAAGAGGACCGCAGGCTTGAAGAGGTCAGTGAGGACCATGGCAGCACGCTTCAGGTTGTCTTGGGTGGGCCTACAATGGTCGTTGATTCTGGTAGCAATCCGTATGAGTTCACTTTGACAAGCGATCCGACAAACAGATCATCGACCGGAGTATCGTTGTCTTCTTTAGGCGTCAATGATGTAGGGCGTGTTGAAGTGGAGGCTGGCCATTCAGGGAGCAATGAAGGGAGGACTGATGATCTTGCATCATCAGATGTACAGATAGAAGGAGAAACAGCTGATGACGAGTTTTCTGCTAAAGAGCTGGAAAGAGATGGGATAATTGATTGTCAGGAGGAGCTTATCAGCGGAAATCACAGGAATTCGAGTACTTTGATGACTCGACCTGGTGATTTTATTGCGAGCAGCATCAGCAGCATTTCTAATCTAACAGTTGGAACCTCAGCTGGGCGGATGAATGACGAGAGACTAGTGAGGATTGATGGATGCTCTTCCTCACCAATGGAGTTAAGCCCTGCACGTCTTCAATTCTTTGTTCGAACATATGGTCGTACGATTGTACTGCACGCTCATGCATCTGATCTGGTGGAGTCAGTTCATCAACAAATTTTCGCGAAGACTGGACTTCCTGTCTCAGAACAAAGACTTATTTTTGGTCGGCTGCAGCTCCAGCACGACCAGACATTGGAGTCTTGCCAATTTTACAATGATGCCACACTGACCCTAGTTGCTCGGATGAGGAGTACCGCTCTTCCTGCTTCGTGGCAGCTTATCAATGATCTTGTGGCCACTATTAGGCATATGTGTGATGTTGGTGACCAACAGCTTGGTCTGAAGCTGATGCATTCACAAGATTGTGTGCGAGCAAGCGTGCAGGAATTTTTGAAAATGGCTGTGAAATCTGTGCCTGTCTCTGAGCACATGCAGGTGAGACTTTTCTGTTCTTTAGTGTCTTTTAGTTTCTCTTTCTTTTGCTTTGGTTCTACTGTATTGTTTGCACTGATGATGAACGCAAAAAAATTCGGCAATAGTTTCAAGATGATCTGTGCCGTTGTATGTTAGTTGTACTTGCAGGTTGTTTTATGAAAGGATTGCTTTCTAATGAATGAGCAGCGATTCGTGAAAGACTACATGCTTAAATGTGTTATGTGATCTTTGATAGCAACGGGTAGATCGATTTAAAAATCAGCATGAGTTTTCATCCATTGTTTGCATTAGAAGTGCAGGTGATATCACGTATCAATCTGACACACTAGGATCATTAGCTCTGAACTTCTTTTGGACTTGATAATGACAGGTTTTCGAGCTGGCCGGAGCAACATCTGCCTTAGTCATGTTGCTCCTATCTCCTGTGGAGAGCAATAGAGAATGTGCTGAAGATGCCATTACCCTATTTCTATCTTCAAATGATGAGTATTTGCCCGCCAGCATCCACCGCCATTGCGCACCAGTGCTTCTAGATTTTTGCAAACTTCTAAACAAAAGTGCTCCTAATCATAATCTGTATGCATCCTGCCGACAAACATTGGCTCGACTGCTTGAAACTGTGGGAGTAGCCCATGGAAGTCCATACTTCAATGAAGCTAAAGCAGAAAAAATTGTGGAAGACTTTGCCCCTTTTGTGAACGAGCTCTCTGCTCGGTTGACTCAAAATTTGCGATGTACTGCTAAGGCTTACGCGAGCAAGGAATCACCTGTCAGCTTTTCTTCATATGTGAAGGAAGCTAAAGACTTCACTGCATTTGTGATACCGCTTTGTAAAGCTATTGAGGTTTGTAAGGGAATCGATACTTCTGGATCTGGAAGCATTGCAAAAGAATCTGCAGTTGTCCTTGCTGAGTGCCCTTGTAATACTGATAATGCTGTGGTTTCTGAAGGACTTCTGTCAGGTGAGATATTCCGTATCATTTCGGATAGGATGCTTTTTAAATATTAGCTACAGCCCTCGAAAGGATTAGGTCTGGCTAGGGACAGTGTTATGGACGGGTTATGGAGTCATCTTTACTGTGTTGCTCTTAGAGAGGTTTTAGAATGAATATGGACAATTTAGTCTCCAGTTAGTGATGCCAATGCCTTTTAAGGTCCTGCTGCAACTCTATTTTCAAAACAGATTTAAATTGAGTTGTTTAGTGTTCCTGTGGAAGCTGGTTTCGGAAGTCGCGTAGGTGCTTGTTTCGACCTTAAACTTTGACCTTCTCTTTGCCTCTTATTGATATTTCTGCAGCGTATGATTTTACAAGAAACATAGCAGCTGAAGTGGGAGCTGAAATTGGATCACACGGTTGGCTGCGGCAGTTGTTCAAAGATCTCCTGCTAGAGGTTGACAGCTGCCTGGAAGCTGTTGGGCTTGTCGCAGAACGACAAAATGAGTCGTATGGGCCAGATTCGATTGTATCTGAGGATCGTCCCTTTGGATTGGCTCCATTTCTTGTTGTTCTTAAGGGACTGCACGCCATTGCAAAGCTTTATGAGGGGGCGATGGCAGACCTTATGGAGATGCTACTGGTGCGGCGGGTTTCGCTTAATATTCTAATTAGGCAATCTCGGTGGCAGGTGATTACTCCACAAAAGCCTCAACCGTACTTCGAGAAGCAGTCAGTATTAGCCAGGAATGCAGTTAGGAATTTGTCATGACCTGTTTTATAGCCTTGAATTCCTAAAATGAGGAGATTGACCATGTGTTCCGTAGCAAGACACCAAATTATCCAACAGGTAGATGTTTGTTAATGGAGAGTGTTCTTCATTGGTGGTCGTGTGCCTGTACTAATATATTTCGTACTCTTTATCGTAGTGTCGTGAACTTCATCGGTACTTCACATACTTGGTAAGGACATGAATGTTTTTCTAAATTCATATTCTTTTTTCTGAAAACCCTTGTGGCTGCAGCAGGACGAAGATTTCTGGTTATTGGAACACAAATCATTATTAGATTTTGAATCAAAGAGACGTCTGGTGATGGCTATGCTTCCTGAACCTCAGGATGACCATGATGAGCGACAAGAAGTAGTCGTGAAGCGAGCAACGCTTTTGACGGAGTCTTTTGAGCAACTCGCGTACGTTGAGCCAGAAGTGCTTCAGGGAGGTATCTCTGTGGAGTTCGCGACCGAGGAAGCCACTGGACCAGGGGTATTACGTGAGTGGTTCTCAATGATATGCCGAGAGATTTTCAATCCGCAAAACGCCCTTTTCTTGGCCTGTCCCAACGATAGACGGAGGTTTTTCCCAAATCCTGGTATGTCGAGCTTTTCTCCACTCTTCCCTTAATGTATTTAGCTTCTGAAACCCGTGAAGCAGCTTCTGCTATCATTTGTTATTTCTATGCCAAGAGCTAGGTGACTGTCCAGTGTTCCATTTTATTTACGTAATTTCTGACTTGAATATCTTTGGAACTTTGCAGCATCTGGAGTGAACCCTGGACATCTTACATACTTTAGGTTTTGTGGGCGAGTAATTGCTCTAGCATTGATGCACCGTGTGCAAATGGATGTGGTGTTTGCTCTCTCTTTCTTCAAACAGCTGGCGGGGCTGCCAGTTCTGTGGGAAGATGCAAAGGATGCTGACCCAACACTGTACGAAAGCTGCAAGAAAATTTTGGAGTTGGATGCTGATTTGATTGATACCGATATCTTGGGCCTAACTTTTGTCAGTGAAGTTGAAGAATTGGGTTCCCACAAATCAATGGAACTCTGCCTGGGTGGAAAAGATATGGTGGTGACTAGTGAAAATCGCAGACACTTCGTTGAATTGCTGGTCCAGCGGCGATTAGTGTCTTCTGTTGCGGAACAGGTCAAATCATTTTCACAAGGTTTCTCAGATTTGCTTCTTAACAGCACCACCCATCAACAGTTTATACGAGCGCTGACACCTGAGGATCTTGATCTGATGCTATATGGAAAGGATAGGAATATTTGTCTTGAAGATTGGAAAGCACACACTGAATACCATGACTACTCTGCAACCGACGATTACATAATCTGGTTCTGGCAGGTGAAGATAGCTTGGCATTGATTTGGCATATTTTTAATGATTTCTCAAACTAAACTCTAGGTTTGGTATTGAGAATCGCCTTTCAGCGTAAAATGTTGTCATCTGTACATGTAACAGTACGCCTGGATTTAGAGTCATGTCATTGCTTGTACCTACATCAGGCTTGTTTCTGCTTTATGTTCTAGTTTTCATTAGGTTCCGAGATACTGGAGCACCTTGCTAGAGTTTTTTCTTTCTAATTAAGTTCTTTGTCTGGATGCTTATCCCGGAATTTTTTTTGGTAACGTGTGCGGGCATGTAATATCTAATAAAAGCGTGGATTGACAGATTGTGGAGAAGATGGCCCCAGACCAGCGTAGAAGGCTTCTCTTCTTCTCAACTTCAGTAGTACACTTGCCAGCAGAAGGTTTTGCGGGACTTTCATCAAAGTTCCATATCCATAGGGCTCATACGGATATAAGTTGGTTGCCGACTGCTCATACATGCTTCTATCAACTGGTTCTTCCAGCCTACCCAACTTATGAAATCATGTGTGCACGGTTACTGGCAATTACAGAGCGTCATGTCGCAGAAGGTTTTGGGTTTGCTTAGGCAAAATAACAGGGTAACGATTGTAAAGAGAAATACACATTCCCCTTTTGCTGTGAGTCAGGAGATTTCATTGGGAGAACGAGGTACGTTCATCCTTCGCCAGAAAAGCTACCTTCAATGCTCTGTGTTCAGCTTGGTGATGCACATTGCAGAGGATGGAAATAGATTTTTTGTTGTAAAATATATGAAAGACACATGAAAAGATGCTGCATCAAGGTGAGACAGGACTTCCTAGTTTGTTTGAAATATTCTTTAGTGGACCAGGGTGGAAGGTCTGATTCATCCACATGTGTTCCTTTCAGTCACTTCAAGGAAATAAATGTGTCAGTTCTTGTAGCAAGTATTCTCATTCTGGCAATGAAATAGTGTGTCTGTATGTCAGTCAATTGTTGCCCAAAATTGAGTCCATGTTTGAGACTTTTGTGTTCACATGATCATATGATTAAAAAGGACAAAATGTAAACTTATAAAAACACATGCCGGCATCCATCAATGATACCTCAACAATCGGTACCCTTTGTGCTCTTGAGATGTTCAAGAATTTTTAGTAGAGTATATATTGAGATATGTTAACTTGCTAGAATATGCATTCTTTCTTTTCTGAGACTAGGTCACAGAAATGCTGGAAACCTTCCTTTCTTCAGATTTTTCTTGAATGTTACTTATAATCTGCTGATGTCATGGCCTTGTGTGTGAAGTACATAATAAGCTAGTATATTTATATCTGATCATTCTGAATTAATAAAACAAAAAGGTTGGATATTAAAACTGGTGAAGAATAACTACATTTTGAACATTATAAATTTGAGAAGATCAATAACACATCTAGGATAAACAAAAACAAAAACCTCATTCTTCTATATGATTCCTATGTAATTATAATTACAAGGAAATGTTTAAGTGACCTAAGCTTTTATTAAATCGATCTATTGTCAATACCATCATTACACCTTCTTGACCCATGTCCCTTGTTCCTTGCCTTTGTCCTTATTCCTTGTCTTGATCTCTTTACTCTTTGAACTTGTTCCTCATTCCAAGTGTCCATCCTTCATCCAAAGGCCTCTTGCAAGGCAATCTAAGAAAACTAAATTTGATTCTATCATTTAAGCCTTTGAATCTTGCTCATGGCACCTCATAAGACCATAGATAATATTAGCAATTTATATGTTGGCTTGGAATATGCATCTTGCCGCAAACTTTGAGTTTAGTTTTTGCAAGTTGAATTGGTGCATCAATGGTATTAGGATCAATGCACCTACAACTTGATTGTTTTATGTTGATTTGTTATTGTTAGTAGTGAAAGAATAATAGGAATATGAAATCCCTATGTTTGCAACAGCACTGCCTCCATTTTAATAATCAAGATATCTATGCCTTGTTATTACATGAGCAAAGGTTGACACGATTTCATATTTTGTACATAAAACAACAATCAAACTTGCTATTAGGCAATTCATTTAACAAAGCTTGTATAAGCTTTATAATCATGTTGTTACAATAAGAGGAAATGATGCACCACTATTATGCTTCTCTACTCTTAAGTCTCAAATCAATCTTACATGGATGGAATTTATAGCCACAATCATTGTAATATCTCATAGTTGCTTTCTTCCACTTGTTTAAGAAATTCCAAAGTAAGTGTTTTGTTAATTAAAAAACCACTTGAAAACTATTAACTTAAATCAATTACAAGATGCCAAGACTTGAGAGAGAGTATAATTATAAAGAAATACATCAAGATTGCTTCTAATCTTTGGAGGCATGGATGAAGAGAAAAACATATGTTGGTTGTGGCCTATGACTTGACTTTTGTTTGGTATAGAAGAGCTAATGAGATGAAAGAGTCCAATAAGTCTACTATATGTATTGAATTTGTGGTTGTCTCTACTTTTGAATAGTGTATTTTGATCTTTTTGTTAATGTAATGGATCCTTAATTTTTCATCTGTAATGTCATGAGCAAAAATGCTATAATCTTCATTACCATAGGTAGTACAATGCAAATACCTTGCGGTGCTTTAGAAAAATCTAGCTTTTGAGCACAATTTGATGTCTACATACTAAAGGATTACGAATAAAGTTGCGAAAGGCTATAGCCATTACCATTTCTTCATCTCATTAGAAATATGATACATACTTTTCTATAATGAAAGATGTATCTTGACTCCAAACTAGATTGAAATATTGCAACAACCCTTGTATTCCATAAGGGACTCCTAGAAGGTAATAATCTTATTGATGATTGCCATCTTGGATTGTGGGATGGAGATAAAGATTTTGATGATTGCCATCTTGGATTGTGGGATGGAGATAAAGATTCTTATGCCACACAAATTGTGATCCATAAGAAGAATAAGCTTATAGATGTCTACATTGACTAGCAAATAAAAAAAATATGTATATGCTATTGTATATGTCTTAGAGGTACTTCCAAGTTATCATACTTATTATTTTGAATATTCAAGCTCTGCCCACCAAGTATACTACAATTTTGTGAGTGTCATTATATAGTAGTACAAATAAATTTTTAGATTTTTTACTCACATTTGGCTAAAAATAAGCTACAATGCATTGAATATTATTATAATTTCATGGAACTAAAAACTTAAAGTAGCCATATGCTGTCAAGACTAATATTGTCCATAGCATCTAATAGAGCAATCTCAAATCCTTCTCCTTATACCATACTATCAGTGATTCATATAACTTCATTGCTATAAGACTTTCTTAGAGTATGTTATTTGTAAAAACTAAATTCAAAGTTTGTAGCAAGAAGCATATTTTAATCTAACATACAATTTTTTAGTGTTATCCATGGTATTGCATGGTCTTATTAGCAAGACTTAGAAGCTCAAATGAGAGAATCAAGTTCAATTTTCTTCAGCTGTCCTACAAGAGATGTAGGGATATGAGATGAGCACTAAGAACAAAGACAAGGGGTTGAAAATGGAAAAAAAAGTAATAGGATATGAATAAGATATTTGTATTGTTGACACATAAAAGTAGATAATTAGAGCCACGTTTGAAAAGTTTTTAGAATTGAAGCTAGATTGATGGTTTATGTGGGATCCACCATGGAACATTCTAAAAAATATTTAAGGTGATTATTTAGATGGGACTTATCATTAGGAATATTTTAGAAAATTCTAAAATAATTGGACAAAATATAAATAGGACTAACCAAGGCCATTTGGATATCCAATCACATATGGCTTTGGTCCCTTTTTCTTAGTAAAATTTGGTTTTGTACTTTTGTGTTCAATTCTATTCTATTCTCTTTTGCTTTATTTTACCTTTCATATTCTATTCTATTTAGATTTGTTCAGTTTTGTTTTAATCTACGTTGTCCTACATTGTAATGAGATTTATATTGC